>NW_007731025.1:18001-19141 GCF_000696425.1 Galeopterus variegatus | reverse complement strand
CGGGAGAAATATCTTTGAAATTTTGGCCAAAGCTTTTCTACCAGGAAAGACTATTTGTGTCCAGGTTTCCTGGGACTGTGTTTGACTGTTCAGCAGTGTCCACAGATGGTAGAGTCTGCCCCATCAGTACACACGGCCCCTGGCCCCACTGTACGGGTGGGGCCTGGACTCGGTAACTTCAGCTGCAGACAGTGAGGCCACCACCTGGGCACTGACCCCACTCCTCTTTAAACTGTGCAAGGCTCACGAGAACATGTTCATGGACAAGTTAATGGCCAGCGACATGAGGGAAAAAGTAGAGATGCTTTATTTGATTCTAACTTTTTAGCATTCACTGACATGGGGTGGTCTCTGATCTACGGGGAGGTCGGATTTAGGAACAGCTGGCTCATTTCATGGGCGAACATGCCTGTAATCAGTCACAGTGAGGTCCTGCAGCCCGACAGCTCGCTACACACACTGCCTTCCTCTGCCCTCACTTTGCCTCTGATAGAAGTTCAGGGCTGTAAGCCAAGTGCTCCGTGTACTGTGCTAAAGACTGAAGCCAGAGAGGGAAAGTGACTTCACAGAGGCCACACAGCATCCCGAGCAGAACCAGAGCTGGGACCAAGTTCCTGTGACTCCTTTATGGCCTTCTACGTCATCTCTTTCATTTTCCAAAATTGGATGGAAGGATGGAAAAAGAGGTCTCCTTTTTGACCTACAGCTTTTTTTCTTTTTTTCAGAAGGACTTTGTATTACACTGTTGTGAGGGGAGTGGGTAATAAAAAGTGGCAGTATTATTGAGGCAACATAACAAGATGGGAAGAACACAGGACTGGTGTCAAAAGGGGTCCTTTAACTCTCGCCTCCTCTGTAACAGGCGTAAGAAGCCATGTGCTAATTCTCTTGCAGGGTAAAGGTGATAAGCTCATGAGGTCAAGAAGGTAAGAGCACTAGGAAAAGTGTCAGAAATTATCTCAAGGTAAGATCTACATTCATTTAAGGTTACAGGTATCATTTGCTAACAGTTAATTCAGGCATAAATACATATCAAAATGACCAGTGATGGAGAGTGGCAGGTCCCAACACCTGCTGCATGTCAGGAATCACCTGTAAAGCCTACCAAAAACAAACAAAAAAACCCCAAAAAACCCCAAA
>NW_007731025.1:15701-17003 GCF_000696425.1 Galeopterus variegatus | reverse complement strand
TCATGATTCAGTAGCCAGTCTCACTTGACCACGTTTCAGGCACATGCTGGCACAGGCAGGGTTCTGCACCAGGTAGGTTACTGAATTTGTTTTGCTCACCTATTTCCAATGGGGATCTCAAAAGTCCTTTGATTGCAGAAGTTGTGCTAGAGTTGTGTGTGGAGCAGAAAAGTGCCGGGGACCGGAAGTGGGGAGATCTGGCTCTGCTTCCAGCTCCACTCTGTGACCTCAGGAAAGGCACCTTTCTCTGGGCCTTGGTCCCTTCATAAAATGAAGGGATTTAAAGTCTGCAGACTTCTTCCAAGGTGTTCTTAGGGTTCGAAAGGTGCCTCCGGGCCATTGTCTGCCAGGGTCTGTACCATCCCTGCTACACCTAAGTGGCCTCCACTTGTATCTGCTTTATTTTGGGGCTTCAGACAGATTTTGCCTGAGAAAAGCTTTGTATGTTTGGAATTCACTTGACCAATGGTTCTCCTTGGGACCTTCAAGGGCTAACACTTGCTGTTTCTATTTTGCCTGACCTATAGGGTCACTGAGATTTCTCACTGTGTTGGAAGAAAACATGTCGTCATATGCTTGAGGTTCCTGCCTCCCAGTCTCAGCCACGATGGAGGAGCTGAACTGTCCTCTCATCACCCAAGCCCTGCCTGCTCTAGGCCCTCACAGTCCACTCACCTGACTGTGGCTGTTGTCCCCATATCTCCCCATTAGGTTGACACGGTGACAGTTCCTGTACCAGAAAGCCCCCTTGTAGGACAGGGCACAGTTGGTGATGGCTGCGTCTGTGTCCTTGTCGAAGGTGGAGAAGGATCTGCCATTGTGGTAGGCCATGGAGTCACCTGGGAGAGAGAGAAAATATAGATCTGAGGAATCCCAGCTGGAATTTACTTTTGGGCTGTGAAGGGCAGAACCAGAGGTGACAACTCAAAGGTCCTGGGGTGGGCTGACTTGAACATTGGACCCAGAGTCAGAAGTGAATGTGGGACTGAATGGGCCATGAGTGTCACCCCCAGGGCTCCTTTATGGTAGATGCAGCATAATGTGGTAGAAAGATGGCTGTAGGTGGCTTGGAGGGTCCAGCTTCCAGTCCCATCTCTTTTACTCTCTATCCATGACCTTGCACAAGCTGAGCCTCTTGCTAAACCTCAGTTTTCTCATCTGTAAAATGGAACCAGCACATTGATTCTATCTTCCTCACAGTGTTATTGTGACAATGGATAGGAAGGTGTACTCTAAATGGTAGAGTGGTATGCAAATAGTCATTATGATTGCTATTTTTGTAATTTTTTCTTCATTCCCTTT
>NW_007731025.1:11188-14521 GCF_000696425.1 Galeopterus variegatus | reverse complement strand
TATCTGGAGACTTTTCCCGTTATGGATGTTTTCTCTTGTCTGCACCTAGACTTGCTTCCACATTCAATAAGCTGTTTTACCTTGGGAACATTGGTGAGCTTTTCTGAGCCTGTTTCCTCATGCATTTAATTACAGCATTTTCCTGAAATGTTTTTTTGTGAGGATTAAATGGGGATAATGCAGATAAAATATCTACGACAGATGGTGCTATGTAGTAGGCCTTAATACAGGTCGTTTTTTAAATTATTTGTCCTCTAACTTGCAGCCAAAAAACCATATGAAGACCATTTCAAGTCAAAGAAATCTTCATAACCTGAGTTAGGAATGTCAACCAGACAAGGAATGAAAGGGCCACGTATGAGGTAGCGAGCTCTGGTCATGGGGGTGTACAGGCTGAGGCTGGGTGGCCATGTTGCAGGGATGCCTAAATGGGAGTCAAGCAGTTAAGTGACGGAGTCAATTGCTACTCAAAGTGTGGTCCGCAGCCCAGCAACACCAGCACCATCAGCATCACCAGGAAACTTATAAGAAATACAGAATCTTGGCTCCACCCCAGGTGTCTTGTGTCAGCATCTGCACATTATCAGGATCCCTGGTGGGTCATATCCCCTTAACCAATTGAGAAGCACTAGATTAGATGAATACTAAAGCTGTTGAGAGACTTTATTTTTTATCAGTCTGCAACTGATATCTAAAAATGGATAAGAAAGACATATATTTTGAAAGAGGAGAGTTACAAATCAATCCTGATTGCCCTGATTTCCAAACTTTGTTTCAGTGACCAAAATTTCTATCCAACCCTTTTCCATTACAGTTCTTCTGTGTTAGCACCTAGTAAATTTACAAAACCTTGTTGATTCAATATGTGGATAAATTAATGAAGGAGGGAATAAAGGAATAAAGAATGGAGGAATGAGCTGAGCACTTCAGGAAGGTTTCTGTGGTTTCATAGGTGCTGAGAGTGCTGTCTTGTACCTGCTGTCCCACTGTACCCCTCCACCTTTAGCTTGTAGCGAGTCTTGGCGTCTCCCACGCTGAACCTGTCGTACACGGCGAAGGCTGTCTCCCCGCGGTCCTGCAGGTCCACCCGGAGCTCGTACTGTCCTTGGGCTGTGATTTTGCTCAGGTTGTCCAACCCTGTGGACACAGGCAAGGGTTGCTAACAAGCACAAGTGGCAGAGGCCATCATTTCTATCCCACCCTGTAACAGCAGCATCTGGGTACACGCCAAAGAGGTTTGTGTCACACAGACCTGGGCTTGAAACTTCCTCTGTTCTTTACTAGAACAACACAAATCAAAATATGTGATGTTTCTGAGCCTCAGGTAAAATCAAGTTGACATCTTCGCCCTACCAACCTCCTAGTGTTTTGTGAAGATCAAAAGAGATAAAGTGTGAAAGCGTCTTTTACTCTAAAGCTGCTTACAGACAAAAGGCAATGGATGCTGACGGGAGGAACATTCCAGGCCCAGGCAGTGATGCACAGAACAGTGCTTCGTGCAGGTGGGTGGGTGTCTGAGGTGCGTGGATGGATGTAGGATGGCAGTGCAGTGTTGATGTGAGAGATTTCAAGCTGCAGCTCAACCGCTCATTGGCTAGGTTCCTACGAGCAAGCCACTCCACCTATGTGAGGCTCTGTTTCCTCACATGCAAGACGGGAATTCTGCACTTTGCCAGGGTGCTGTGGGGGTTAGAGGTTATGGCTATAAATGACCCATCTCAGCACCTGGAGCACAACTGACAGCACAGAAGGGAAGCCGTCAATAATATCAGTAAGGACAATTCTGTGAACGGTTCAGTGAATGACGAAAGGCTTGGTTAATTCTTAAGGGCTGGCTGTTGGCTGTCCCTTGATCAGATTTTTATTTTTAGTGACCCAGAGTATTTAAATAGCCTTTTCCATGAATAATTTGATATTGTGTGTCTACTACCAGAACCAGTTTTCTCCTAACCCATTTCTCTCCCATAGGTCTCTGTGGGTTAGGAAAAATGACAAAAAGGGCAGAAATGGTGTTTTAAACACAAATATGCAGGGCTGCATTACCAAGCCAGAATTCTTCTCTGCGGTCCCCAAATCCAGCAGCATAGGCCTTCCAGTTTCGGTAGAAGTCCTCGTGTCCATTTTTGCGTCTCAGGAACACCTATAAACATATCAATGAATCTGGGTGCACCTAAGCTTCTGAAGGAAAGGGGGCATTTTTCTGAGAGGAGGAAACATCAAACTGTGGGAAGAGCACCAGTCCCCAGCTCCGTTCATCACTAATTTGTCATGTGACTTTGGACAGGTCACCTCCCTTCTCTAACCCTTGGTGTGCCCACCTGAAAAGTAGGCATGAAAAATACTCCCCAGTTTTGGATAATAATGGTTTGTCAGTGTGGGTTCAGCGATTGTAACAAATGCACCAGTCTGGTGCAGGATGTTGATAATGTGGGAGGTTGTGTGGGGTGTGTGTGTGTGTGTGTGTGTGTGTGTGTGTGTGGTGTGGGGCAGGGGGTATATGAGCACTCTGTGTACTTTTTGCTTGGTTTTGTTAACCTAAACTGTCCTAAGAAAAATAAAGTTTATCAATTAAAAAAAACTACTAGCCAGGTCAGATGGTAATGGGGCTGAATAATTCATGTAAAACTCTCAGCACAGTGCCTGGTAGATAATAATGCTAAGTCAGTACTAATTAGTGTAAGTAATGGGTTCAACGAGCACTGTCATTTATACATCACAGAGTTGTTTGATGAAAATCAGATGAGATTCTTTTCATCTCCCAACTCTTTCCCATTCCTCTGTTTAAGAGAGAATTCCTGAGGGCCTCGGTGTGGCAGACACTATCTTGCAAAACCTCATGCACCTGGTGTCAGTGCACAGGGAGGGGAGGAGTTCTGGGTCCTCTCCCACCTCCCTCATGCCCGAGAGCTATGGAGTCCCTGCTGATACTCACGATCCATCCACCCCCATCAGAGGTCATGTCACAGAAGACTTCCAGCCCCTGGGCCTTATCGCCATGTAGATAAATGGTGTAGAGGCCAGAGGTCGTGTCTCCATTCAGCATTGCTTGAGAGCAGTCCCTGGGGAATGGGTACAGGAGTCCAACTGTGGAATAAGGAGAAATAGTGACTCAGAGCAGGAGGACTGGGTAGGAGCTTTGAAACTGTAGCTCAGCTGTTTATTGGCTACATTCCTATGGGCACGCAACTTAGCCTTTCTGAGTCTCCAGAAAATCTGGAGGTAAAATCTACTTTGTGGGGGCACTAGGAGGCTTAGAGGTTATGGATATGCAGGACGCATCTTAGTCCTTTACACTGATGGAAACTGTCAGTGATATTGGTGGGAGGAGAGCGG
>NW_007731025.1:4206-10876 GCF_000696425.1 Galeopterus variegatus | reverse complement strand
GACGCATCTTAGTCCTTTACACTGATGGAAACTGTCAGTGATATTGGTGGGAGGAGAGCGGGGATGCCGTGAGGGGCATGTGTCACGTTGATCTGGACCTACTTGGAACAGCCAAGTGGCACCAGATGAACACCAGGCACTGGCTGGGATGGCTGGCGTTCTAGCACCTGGTGGCTGGCTCGGTGTGGATCAGGGCACTCTATTAAGGCACAGGCTGCTTCAAGAGTCTGATAAAAGCTTTGGATCTTCAAGCGGACGCATCTTAGTCCTTTACACTGATGGAAACTGTCAGTGATATTGGTGGGAGGAGAGCGGAGATGCCGTGAGGGGCATGTGTCACGTTGATCTGGACCTACTTGGAACAGCCAAGTGGCACCAGATGAACATCAGGCACTGGCTGGGATGGCTGGTGTTCTAGCACCTGGTGGCTGGCTCGGTGTGGATCAGGGCACTCTATTAAGGCACAGGCTGCTTCAAGAGTCTGATAAAAGCTTTGGATCTTCAAGACCCCCAGAAAAATACATTTTAATCCACACTATGGATGTGTCTCAGCCTCTCCAGAGGATTCTGAGATAAGGGCTGTAGTAAACCTGCCACTTGCTTGCTGTGTGACACTGGAGAAGTCATTTAACTGTCCTGAGCCTGGGAATCTTAAAGGGATAAAGCAAGAATGCCTGGGGAATTTACAAGTGCAATAATGTCATGCAAAGAAAAACCTGATATAAATGGACAATCTCGGGGCTGTGTTTAGTAGGTGGCTGGAGAACTGATGGTCATAGCAGTTCTTTTTTCTGATCCGATGACACCTCCCCACTAGACGTTCATCTAATATGTATTCTGAGCTATTTTCTTGTTTATTTAACAGCCTTAGTCTAAGAACATCTTCAGGGCACACTCATAGTTTTGTGCTACCAGCAGCTGGCACAAGATCTGGTGAAGAGGAAGCGCCTTCCTCAGCAGATGTGTACAGAATGACTGTTGAGTGAATCGTGGATGGCAGGGCTCTCCAAAGGTTGGCTAGTCCCATACTTAGGAATGGACACTGCCTCTTATTCACTAACAGAACAACTTGCACATTTGCCATCTACAGAAGACACCCAGTGGCAGGTGTAGGGTGAGGCTCCCTGGCCCTGGAATACCTGAGCCCAACCCTGACTCTAACTCACAGGGTAGTCTTCAGCAGGACATTTAGTCTCTGGAAGCCTCTGCTTTTCCCTCCAGGAAAGTGGGCATGATAATGCTATCCCACTGTACCAGCTTTGTGGGAGGACCGTTTGTGATTTTGTACATGGACAAGCTTTGTAAATACTTATGTACTGAAGGAGAAGGGAAGGGACACTGAGCTTATGGATAATGCTATCCCACTGTACCAGCTTTGTGGGAGGACCGTTTGTGATTTTGTACATGGACAGGCTTTGTAAATACTTATGTACTGAAGGAGAAGGGAAGGGACACTGAGCTTATGTTGAGCATTGATAAAAAAAGGGCCACACATTTCTATGGACCACACACTGGGGTGGGTGTTCAAATACAATACCTCATAAGCCCTTGTGAGGAAGGGATGGTTGTTAATCCCATTGTACAGATGAAGAAACTGAGGCTTATAGAGTGGAGGAAACTTTCCTATGGCACACAGAGCAAGTGGTGGAGATGGGGTTTGAGTCCAGATGGGTTCACTACTAGCCCTCCCTCCTTTTCAGCAGGATGCCTGTAAACCCCCTCACCCACATTCCTCAGGTAGTAGCAGAGAACTGATCCTTGTCAGAGATTTGTTTGAGAAATTTAAAGTAGAAGTCAAAGGGGAAGTGGAGGGTTGATTCAGTCAAAGTCAGATCTCAAGGCCCAGTTACACCCTTGGCCTTCTTACTTGTAGTGAAGATAGTCTGGGTCAGCTTGCTCCTCAGGGGCCCATCCAGTGCCTGGATCTTGGCTGTGTAGTGGGTGGATGGGCTCAGGTCTGCTAGGCTGTAGGAGGTAGTTTCTGGACCCACAACGACTTCCTAAGTTCAGAAGAAAGAATATAATAGCTTTTGGTCACAGAAATTCTCAAGACATAGATGATACATTCATTCATTCGTCCATCTATGCATTTATTCATTCAACAAGAATCCACTGAGTTCCCACTTTTTGCCAGGTCCTATGTGTCCTGCTGGATTATCAGAGATGGAGAGAGTGCAGCATACACAAAGGTCCTGGGGCCAGAAGGGGCAAAGCAAGTTAAAATAATATGAAGAGGCAATAACCTACCTCAACTGTACTTGATTTCAGGTGGCAGAGCAGTGCCAAAGGCTACTAGATTGCGAAGGGCCTTAAATGCCATGCTTTGGAATTTGTGCCTTATTGTTTTAGGGAACAGGGAGCCCTGAAAGATTTCTGAACAAGTGAATGACAATGATAAGAACACAGCTATGTCTTAAGAAGCTTAATCTGGTGGCAAGAAGAATTACACAAGGGGCAAAGGGCTTTGAGGCCAGCCAGGTCAATGGTCCCTGAATATAGCTCTTTATCATAGCCCTCTGAGAAGCTTTAAAACAATATGGTGCCTGGACCCCCTCCCAGACTGACTGAATAAAGCCAGAAGTGGGGCCTGGACATGTGTGTATTTAAGAAGCTCCCAGATGATTCTGATGTGCAGTCAGGTTGGGGATCAGGAAATGATTGAAATAGCTCAGTGGGCTTGGCATGAGCAAGGCTGGAGCTGACATAGCGAGACTCTTCTAAAACAGAAATATCCCGGAGAGATGGATGTGTGACCCTCTCTAAGTATGCCTGTGGTTTGTAGCTGGTCTTGCTGTCCAGAGGAGGTGATCAGTTTCAGTTTGCAGGAGATCCTCTTTCTTTTCAAATCCTCTTGCTAGCCTCCAGTTCCTTTCAGCAGATGGCCATGGTGTCTGGGATTGGAATTCAACCTGCACTCCTATTAAAGCAAACCCAACACTGTTCTCTACAACCTTCAAACATGGCCCACTGGGTTTAAGCAGTAATGAGTCAGTGCAGAGATTCCTGGAAGGTTCTCTTGCATCCTGGGAACGAGGAAGGGATGTTATTCTGATTTTTCCAATGGGAGAATTGAGTTTCAGAGAAGCTAAGAGACTTGCTCTCACTCCATAATTTGTTAGTGGCAGAGCATGATCTTGCATCCTGTCTAGAACTCTTTTTTCTTACACCACGTTGATTTTTTTTTTTTTGAGTGAAACATATAAAGCTGGGGGTTGGACATGCAGGAAAATAAACCAGAGCAAGTGCCCATTTAATACCAATGACCCAGTGACCTTTAAGCAGCTCTCAGGTCTGGTTCCTGGGGAAAGGATTAACTGTCAGGTACAAAATGGCTCATTGAATTACTTGGGGATGCAATTACCTCTTAGCTACCTAAGCTGCTGTGCAAAGTTGTTTTCTAGGCACTTAAGGTAGATCAAAATGAGACTCATGATTCAGGTAAACACAGAATTCTAGAATGCCTGACTGGGAGGGGACCTTGGAGATGAGTGAGTCCAATTCACTCTTTTAGCAGATGTGAACACTGACACCCAGAAGATGAAGCACTTGCCTCAGTTTACATAGTGAGCTAGTTCACTGTTATACCAGCTACAGGAAGGGCCACAATAGTCACTAGATATGTGTCACTTCTGGTTAAACATAACAGATTGGATGCACATGCCCGTTTATCTAACTTGCTGCTGAGACCCACTCAAAAGAGAGTAATAGAATATAAAGTATCAACCCACAAAGACAAAGGGAATAGGAGAGGAGACAGCAACAGGCATGTGATGTCAACAGAATCTTGGCTGATGGAAGTTGATGGTGTGAGACCACCGAGGGGGCAGCATGGAGTGAACCAGGGATGACAAACTATAGTGGGCAGAGCCCATCAGAGGCTGGTTGGCAGAGCATGGAGTCCAGCAAGTTCAGGAATGGAATGTGTACAGAAGCAAAGATGCCTTTGAAGGCCAGGGTGGGGTGTGGCTGAACAAAGGTTTCATTTGTCTAAAAGCTTTGTATAAGACAGTTAGATCCCGAGATATCCCCAGCCCCTCTGACAGTCCAGATGGCAGGCTGAGCTTTATTCCCTGGAGAGGTTGAGCCAGAGAGGAGGCTCTGGATTCAAATATGCCAGGCTCAGCTGTCAGGGAGGCCAACGTGCTACACTGGAAACACAAGATGAGGTGATGGTTTGTACACAGTAAGAGTCCAGACTTTATGGTACTGATATTTGGGGGTCTCCCAACAAAATTGCTGGATATTCTCCCAGTCGCTCTACAATGAGCTGCGCAGTTGACAGACACTGCTTGTAAGCTGGAACTCCCAATCAGTATTACCCTTCTCAGCTCAAGTACAGAAAGACAGATCAGGACTAAGAGACATTGGGTGGAAGTCTCCAGCATGAAGAAGGGAGACCCAAACCAAACCAAACCAAACCACAGCAGTGAAACAGAAAAAAGAACCTTGGAAGAAACACTGTGCCGGTTGTAGAATAAAATACCAATAACATATTATTAGAGACAAAGAGAAGAAAATACACAAAACACAAACAAAATGCTAGAAAAAGATGAATGTGCAGAAACTAAGTAAAAGATATTGGAAATATAAAGTATGATAACTGAAATGAAAAATTCAATAACAAATTTGGAAGATAAAGTTTAGAAAATTTCTTTCACTTGTCTGAAGGTCTAAAGTTATTTCAAATTGAAAAGTAAAAGAAAAAGTTTATGGGTAGAAAATATCAATAGTATTAACAATGGATGTAAATGGTATTAACAGTTGATGTCATAAGAACGTGGTGAAATATACGGCAATATATAATGCAGTGATACCATCTGTGAGATAATGTATACAGCAAAGATGCACAAGAACCTCTTGGTCTTTGCTCAATAAAACATTAAAGGGCCAAGAGTCCAGCTCCTAAAATGTCCTCAAGATTTGTAAGCAGTGGTTCTTGCTCTGATCTGGTTAAAATGAGAGAGGCTGAAGAATATGATTTAAAAGGTCTGGCGTGGCATCTAGTCCCTACTGATTTTTTTTTTAGCTCTGCAGCTGCACTGGGGTAGAAGAACAGCATTAGGCAATTCTTCCCTATTGTGAAGATCATGTGACTGTTTCAACCAGAACTGGGGAGTTGTTATCTACTTCAGGTACCTTGACTGTACCGTCCACAGACTCATAGACCAGGAGGTAACCAGTGACTGATGCCCGGGGGGGTCGCCAGCTGAGGAGGGCTGTTTCTGACTGAACCTCAGTAGCAGTCAAGTCTTTTGGAGAATCGAGGTCTGGAGAAGACAAGACAATTAATAGCAAATAAGTCAACAAATGTGGGACAGTGGCTGGGTATCAAGAGGACTGGTTTCAAGTCCTTTCCCTACCACTGACTGATGTGACCTTGGACAAGAACCTTCCCCATCTGCAGGTGAGGAGATTGAACCACATGATCTCCCATCATTGGGTTCATGAGGTCTTCATCAGCCTTGGTTGGATTCGGGGAGAAAGATAGCTGGAAAAAAACTATTATGAACATCATTGCTAACCCCCCCTTTTTTATCAGCACCGCACTCTCCCGAGTGAGCCACGGGCCGGCCTGTAACCCCCCTTTTTTAATAAGAGGACAGATGAACATGCACTTGCCCTGATCAAGAGGACATTTCCTCCATTTCCCTGTTTGCTGAAGTTTGTAAAAAGTTCTCAATGTATAAAAACCCAATAGACATCTAGGAAAACTTGCATGAACAGTCCTCTTCAAAAATATTTCCCCACCCGGACTATGGATCATTAAATGCTGGCTTTAGGGCTAGTTGGGGACTGTTTTTCCACTTAAAAACCCTCCTCTTAAAATCTTTTTCTCGTCCATGGGGAGAACAAGGTCATTTCAGTTCAAGAGGAAATGGTGTGTTTCTTCGTCCTGGTGGAGTGGCACTGGAGAATTTAACTGATGCTGATGTCATCACATTGCAAGGGCCTGACTTAAGAGAGAAGAGTTGGCGAGGGGCTACCGCATAAGATACAGGCTGGGGGGAAGGGGGGCGTCTCAGCAAGGAGAGCTCCCAGCTCTCGGTGTCTCTGTACCTGTCGTGAACTTGGTAGTGATGGTTGCGCTCTTCTGGGGCCCTTTCTCCGCAAAGATTCTCAGTGTATATTCCGTGGCAGGCTCCAGGTCGGCCAGAGCGTACTCCACTGTGTTCCCGGACACTGTGCGTGTAATTTCTGGCACTAAACATGAAATACACATACCAAGGCAGTTACCTCTTGCTGTCTGAGCCATCAGTGGACTCAGCAAACAGCACACACCTCCCTCTAACACAGAAACTTTCAATGACCCTGCACAAATACAGGTTTGATTTCTGAAATGACTCACTCCCCTTTCTCTTTCTTGAGCACTCACCTCATATGTAAAGGATTTACTCATATGGAGACTGGAGTTTTCCAGGCGCCAAATCAGAAGGAAGGGGAACTGGGGGTCAGGAGGGTTTTTTTTTCCACATGGCATACTGGCTGCAACAGCTTTGAGGCTGAGACCCAGGAATGAACCAGAGGGGAGGTGTAGGTCACATTCCCAAGCCTTGGGCTACCCAAGTTTAACTTGTCCTGTTGCTTGCTGTCTCCTCCGTTTCACTTGCGTACACATCCTTTCATAATTTACCAAATGTTGTTAAATTGGGCTGAGGGATCACAAAAATCA
>NW_007731025.1:0-3520 GCF_000696425.1 Galeopterus variegatus | reverse complement strand
TTTTTTTTCCACATGGCATACTGGCTGCAACAGCTTTGAGGCTGAGACCCAGGAATGAACCCGAGGGGAGGTGTAGGTCACATTCCCAAGCCTTGGGCTACCCAAGTTTAACTTGTCCTGTTGCTTGCTGTCTCCTCCGTTTCACTTGCATACACATCCTTTCATAATTTACCAAATGTTGTTAAATTGGGCTGAGGGATCACAAAAATCAGGCAGCTGTAGACTTACTGGCCCACTGGGTCACCTTCAATGGTGGAAACCAAAACCACTGTGCCCATTTGTCTATTTATTTCCTAATCATGGGTGACCAACCATCCTGGTTTGCTAGGGACTGAGGGGTTTCCCAGGTGTGGAAATTTTAGGGCTAAAACTGGGCAATTCCCCAGAAAACTGGGACAAGTTGGTCACCCTGCCTCATCTTCTATGAGCCCCTGGCCCCTCCTGAACCAGGTCCTTTGTTAGCCCTGAATCCACAATGTCCATGATTCCTCTGAGCTATACTGTAATTTATTCTTGTGAGGCAACACCATCTTTGCTCACAGGGAAAATTTCAGAATTAAAGAGTAAAAAGTATAAACCCAAATCCCCCTTCTTCATCCCCACCTTTGCTCTATCCTCACAAAGAACTCCATTAGGGGTTTACCGGGGCTGAGTTAAAATTTTCAGAAGCTCTAAGCACAGATTTGTTGCCCTCTCATATTGTCACTGAAAGCAAAATAACACTGATCTATCAAATATGAAACTTACATACACTTAGAAATTAAAATGGCAAAATTCTGTCTATATTAGCTCATTAAAAATTAGGGATGGGTTCATCGACGAGGACTCTCTTCTCCTGTCTCTTGTTTGTATTTGATTTTACTTCCTGGTGGCCAGGTTTACTGCTGCCCTAAGCAAGTGTTTAATCTGCCAACTGGATAAATTAGCACAGGTGGTTGCAAGAACAAGGGAAAATAATTTCTGATTTTCCAATTCAATTGAGCCTCTGAGAAGCCCAGGCTCTCCAGTCCTACCTGAGAAGTCTGTATAAGATTTTAGATTCTGGATGCCTTCTCTATAAAGGATGAGAGCTGCTTCCTGATGGGCAGAGAGACTAGCAGGAGAGGAGGAACAGGATAGGAAGACAGGTGGGGGCTGGAGATGTACCTTTTTTTCTTTAAATGGACTATCAGACTCCCTTAAGGTTGCAATGGAAAGCTACAAGGACGTTACTGGCCTTTCCAACCTACCCACATACTTTTGTCCCCCTGTACCAAATGTGAATGTGGCACAGAGAAGGGAGGATAAGACACTCCTCAGAGTCAGGGGGAGTTTTGGGCAGGACCTTACCTTTCTCTCCTGTGTAGGAGATGACGTAATTGTCCACGGTGGCAATGGCTGGCTGCCACATGGCCAGGGCTTCCGAGTCAGTGATGTTGGCTGTCACCAGGCCAGATGGGCCATCCAGAGCTTCAGAGAGAGATGTTTGGAGAGGGGGCAGTCAGAGGGTAGGACATCAGACCACAGCTGTCTACACTGCTTGTGGACTGCTGGTGTTAGGACACAGTGTCAGTGGCATGGGATGGTTCAGAGTCCTGAGCCTGGAGCCAGGCTGACCTGGCTTTGAGTCCTGACTCCTTCCCTTGCCGGCTGGGCTACCTTGAGTCTCTATTTTCTCACCTGTAAAATGGGGTTACTAATTCTGGCTGGCTTTATCCTCAGTGTTATTTTGATTTTCACATCATATTCTGGGTGGAAAGAAGCTGTGTAAACTGAAAAGGGCTGACCACATGACAAGGATTATCATTAAAGTTCATATCACCTTCCCCAGGGAAAGAACTTGCACAGAGGAGTCTTACATAGTTAAGACCGCTTGAGCTTTTCCTGGGCTTTGAGTAGCATCTGAGGTTAGGTGGCTTGTTGATAATATGGAACCAGGCTCTGGAGGCTGGTAGTCCCAGGTTCTATCAGGGCTTCTCTGCCTAGTGCCTCTGTGCCCTCGGGAAAGTCATTTACCTTCTTTGTTAAACGGTGGCTGCTACAAGGGTTAACTAGACAACATGTGTAAAATGTGCTAGGGGAAGCTGTCAGTAATTGCGGTTGTTATCAATATGACTATTAAAGTTTTTTGAGTCTTAGTAATAATTTTCAAATGCTCTGTATTGCCCAGCACCCCTTCCTTAGAAGCCAGACTGAATAGGACTAATTCCCTCTTTCTTTTGCACTTACTACTCACTGCCATGACAGCCCTGGGAGGATGGAGGTGGCTGTCATCAGCTCATGTCACAGGAGGCACCTGAGCCTCGAGAGATGCAATAACTGACCTAAGAATCAGATGTGGCAGAGTAATTTTGGAGGCTCCTGTCATCTACTCTGTGTTCCTTCCTGTTGCCTTGTGCATGTACAGAATCTCTTTTAACTGCCCGTGGCAGTGGGGCCTTGGGAGGAAATCATTCAGCTTTTGCAATCTGTTGCCATGGAGAATCCATGAATGAAAGATTTCTTTGGGGAAATAAGGGCCTGTGTGGCAGGGTGGGCAGGACTCTGGGTTCAGACAGGATGTTTTAATTGCATATTATCAACTCTTTTAGGCTATTAGGATATTTTTAAAATTTCGTATGAGGCCCATTCTTTGGATCCCTTAATGGATTGAACTGGATAACTGTTCATATATCAAAGGATAAATTGTTTAGAGACATGGCTTGTCTGAAGAGAAATTTTCCACTTCATTCTTCTTCAGTGGGATTCATTATTTCTCCCTCTTTACAGTGTACTGTACAAATCAGGTTATAATAGAAAAATAACTCTTTATTTAAAAATACAGGATTTGGAGTCAGACAGTCCTATGTTCAAATTTGGTTTCAGCATTTACTAATTATGTGGCCTTGGCCAAGGTATTTAATTTCCCCAGGTCTCAGTTGTCTCCTCTGTAAAATGGGAATGATAATAGCCGTGAGGATTAAATGTGGAGGGTTTAGTAACAGTGCCTGGAATGCAGTAGCTGACAAACGGAGAGTAGCTCTTTCACAGCTGTCACCATTACACGCCTATGTGAAGCACCTGATTTGAGGGATCCTCACAATGGTTTCACATGACAGTCAGGGAAAGGAAGGAGCCTGTGGACTAATGTAAATGATTGTCTACGTTTACAGATGCTTTACAGATAGAGTTTCATGTGATCCTACCGCACTCTACGAGGGAAGCAGAATTGTGCCTATTTTGCAGAGAAGGAAACTGGACCCCAGAAAAATGAACTGTCTGCTCAGGTAGCTAGTGAGTGGTAGAACTGGGATTTCAACCCAAGTTACTATGACTCCCCAAATTGGGCTCTTTCTTCCATAACAGTCCAGGAAACAGAGACCCAAGTAGGTTAAAGGTGACCTAAGTTTACCAGCCTATGAGAGGCCAGGATGGGTCAGAAATGAGGCCCCTGACACTCTACATCCACTTAACTTTCCATTAGGATTTCACAAATAAAATCTTCCCAGCTGCTGAGTCATGAGCTGTAATGCTGAAGGGGAGAGATAATATAGCATGCACA
>NW_007731024.1:319753-324342 GCF_000696425.1 Galeopterus variegatus | reverse complement strand
GTCGGGTTTTGCCCCGCAAGTGGGGCTGGGCTGGGGGTGACTCACAGAGCTCACAGAGTTGGGCCGGTCCAGCACGTTTCACTCCATTTCTGCGCAGTTTCTGCTGGCTTTCTTGGCCTTTGTTGTCTTGGCTGCCCGTTCGTTCCCGCAGCCGGGCTTGGGTGCTCTCAGGAGTCCTCTTCTGCGTCGGCCCCAAAACCTCGCACCTGCTGCCACTTGTTTGTCAATGTAGGATCGTTGTTGAAAGAATTATTCGCCTTTTGTTGCTCTTGGAAATGCAATTAATACTCTGGTATCACTGCGCACAGCTCTCAGGATCGCGCTGTCTCCTGGCACGGCCGCTCCAGACCTGTCGCCATCTTAATTCCTATTTCTTACAGTTTTGGATGCTGGGAAGTCCACAGTCCAGGGAGCACATCTGGGGAGGGTCTTTTTCCTTGTTGGAGTGACTCTACAGCAACTCAGGGTATCACATGGTGAGAACGGATGGAGCAAGAGAGCTGACCTTCTCACTTGCTCTCCTTATAAAGCCATCAGAACCACAACCATTAATCCACAAATGGATCAATCCATTCAGGAGGGCACAGTCCTCACAACATATTCACCGCTTAAAGGACCCGCCTTTCAAATATCATAATTGGATTTCCCATGCTCTTAACACTGCTACAAGTGGGGGAGAAGTTTCCAATACATAAGCTTTTGGGGGACACATTCAACCCACACAATAGCCAAAATGGACTAAGTACTATACCTTTTCATTTACAACTGCCTTTGGTGCATAGCCCATTCATAACTTTACATTCACTTGCCCTTATGCAAGTCCTATCTTAGGACAATAAACTATAAGCAGTTTCTGATAGGCAGCAAATATTGAGGGAGGCAGAAATTGTATTTGCTTTAATTTTCTGTTTTTTCTTAGTTTTTCTTTTAACCTCTTGATCTTATTAGTAAAACCGTTGAATCTGGAAGCTTGGACGCAGTCCACCACAGGTAAGTTCAGAGTGGAATGAAGATTTCTCTTCAGTTCTCACATGCCCTATCCTGTACATTGTATTTCTCATCTTCTCATTCCAAATGAAGTTCGATTACTATTATTATTTTTTATTTTTAATGTGTAATTTACATACAGTGAAATATCACCATTTGACAAATGTATACAGTTTTGTAATCAACACAATCAAATACAAAGTACTAGAACAGTTCTAGTACTCCCCACATTCTTTCATGTTCTTGTTAGTCAACCCCTTCCCAGCCTGTGGCAGTCACTGATTTGTTTCCTATCCCTATAATTTTGCATTTTCCAGAATGTCATATAAATTGAATAATGTAGTTTATAGCCTTTTGGGTTTGGCTTCTTCCACTTAATAATGCTCTGAGACTTACCCTGTTTTCACAGGGTTTAGTAGTGATAACAAAGTTATTGCTGAGTAGCATTCCAGTCTAAATATGTAATATAGTTTTTAATCTACTCCCTATGTGGAGGATATTTGGGACAGTGCTAGTTTTTGGCAATTATGAATAAAAACCACTATAAATATTCATGTGCAAGTCTTTGTGTGAACATAAGTCTTCATTTTATATTTATTTGTCATGTGAAATACACTTATGTCAATTAAAAGTAGGATGGAATCTAAGTTATTGAAGAATCTATAACAGGTCAGGAAAATGAGAAACAGGTATGCACCTGATAAACTCCTTGGGGAACAGGGAGACAGGAGAACCTAATTAACCTATTTAATTTAACCTTTATTTCTTACTTGCCAACTGAACCTGTAAGTGTTTATTTTGGCAAAACATTTTTGGAAGCAAAGGGAGGTCTTAGGCCAAGTAAAGGAAGGTTCTAGAACAAGACATCCTGTGTGAAGAAGGCAACGAAATGGTTTGGTAAGATACAAGTAAAATACAAATACATCTTCTTCAACTAATCCTCATCACTGCCTAATGACGGTACGAGGTCAGTTTAACAGCACTTGCTATCTGTCAATATCTATCACTATGTAACTCAGAAAAGTTAGAAGCTGGTTGGTTTTGAAGACCCATAGTGCAGACCCCAAGAAGACAGATGTGAAACGGTTCTAACCAGCTGGTACAGGGTGAGTTGTTTAATGATGTTATGGGTATCATGGCACCTTTGTTTCTACCCAGTGGGACTCATTGTGAACTCTGTTGGTTTTGTGCAGTCATTCCGATGCTCAGAGTAAGAAACTCAGTGACTAAAATCCCTTACAGAGTAATATATAAAAAAGATTCTTTGGGACTTTCTTTTAGTTTCTTCTCTCTATTTTCTTGGATTTCCATGCAACCTTCCTCTGTTTCTTTATATAGATGGATTTCTCATAGGCATTTGTGAGCCATTGAGAGCAGAAAAAAGCATTACTTACATTTCTTTGGAGATCAAAGAAGAAATGCTACTTCTGAATCATGTAGATTGAGTCAGCCTTTTGTTTTCACATGAACTATAGTGAGTAGATTTGAGAAACTGTCTTGAGTTTAAACCTTTTTTTTAATACGAAGCACCATTATTGTGGTTACAAACTTATTATGTACCAACTCCATAATTTCACTTCCTTTTGTTGGTGCATGTTTTTGTTCCTTAGAAATGTGTTTGCTATTAATTGAGTCTTTAAGTTGCTTTGTCTACCAGCCTGTAATTTGCTTTCTTTGTCTTCCCTCCAGGTTCTTGTGTGTCCTTTCTGTTTGCCTCTAAGGAAGCAGAAATGGATGCAGGTTGTCTCACCATCCGAGATGCTCTTTGAACATCTGTCCAGTCATCTGATCCTTTCCTCCTCCCACTCACAAAATTCCACAGAGGTGGAATTTGCCCAGGTTTGCACATATGGTTGATGTTCACAGCTTGAAAGGGTCCAAGCTATCTAAGTTTGATTTTCATTTTAATGAAAGCTGATAGTTTTGCCCAGATGAAAGCAAGGTGTTAGAAATCCCCAGATTTCCAGGCCATTGGATCACTTAAAACATTAGATCAACCACAGCTACTCCTTTTTCAGTAGAGAATTATATATTAATGGCACAATTTAAAAACATCTACCTTAAAATTTTAGAAGGTCTGAAATGTACTTTAGGTGTCTAGTTTCAAAAGTTCCTTTGAACTTTTAAAATTCCATTTTTGGTAGGTTATATGGTTACCAAATAGTTTATTATATATTAATGGCACAATTTAAAAACATCTACCTTAAAATTTTAGAAGGTCTGAAATGTACTTTAGGTGTCTAGTTTCGAAAGTTCCTTTGAACTTTTAAAATTCCATTTTTGGTAGGTTATATGGTTACCAAATAGTTTATAAAAACAACCAGAAAAGTAGTTCATGATAACATCCAATTAGGAAAAAAGTGTTTAATATGCAGTGCCCTCCGTTTAAGGCAGAATTCGTAAGCGGGATGCCCAACTATTTCGTATGTTCTCTTTGGCCACTGGAATTGTAACTGATCCTTTGAGCTCCACCTTGCTTGTTATGGTAATATTTGGAGGGGGATTAAGGAATTGTAAAAAGATTAAAGGATTTTGAGAATGATTGAACGCATACTTTCTGTATTTCTAGGACCTATGTAGCACATTCCCTGGTCCAAAAAAGGTTTCCAGTAAATTTATTAACAACAAAATTAAACTTATGGTATGAGAATAATAGTTCATGATATAGTTAACTGAAGCTCAATTATACAATGAACAGACACATACATAATAACAGTTTGATATTAACCTTTAAACTTTTGATTCACTCTCAAAAGAAATTGATGATGTTCTCAGCCAAGTGAGGCTGGAGAGAATTCTCTTATTTCATCTTACATGATTCATGTTTTGCTAATCCTCTTTTGAGAGTCCTGCTCCAGACTCATCTCATGTCATTCTGTATTGAAACTGACTGATATGCATATATAGAGATAAAAAAAACATTTTAAAGATTTTTTCAAAACAATTAAGATTTTGCCAAAAAATTTCAGAGTTCACCTTAAATATAGAGTTTTATCAATTGCTTTCCAAGTGGTTTATTCTCCATCCAGAATTCCGCAAAAACACCCACTGCCGTTATTTATTACCCCAGAAGTGGTGTTGCCCTTGATGTGACAGTATTGCAGCTCCTCTCTGTTAGGCTGGGTCTCTTGCTCAAAGGCATTATTTTCTTTTTTTGTTGAGAAGAGTAACTTGAACTCTGAGACCAAGCTGGAAACATTCTCTGCCGTGCAGGAAGCCAATTTCTTTTTTTTTTTTTTTTCCTTTTTGTCTTTTTTTCGTGTCTGGCAATGGATCGCAACCCTCAGTGTCGCACCCGCACTGGACCGGGACCGGCAACGGGATCGCAACCCTCGGTGTTGCTCCCACACCTCGGTCTGTATGTGGGATCCGAACCCTCGGAGGGAGCGCCACCGCGCTCCCAAGCGGTGCACTGTAGCAGTGTGCCACCAGGCCAGCCCAAAGACAAGTTTTCATCATTTCTTTTAAATTTTATTTTGTCGATATACAATGAGGTTGATTATTGTGGCCCATTACCGAAACCCTCCTCCCTCCCTCCTCTCCCCCCTCCCACCCAACAATGTCCTTTCTGTTTGCTTGTGGTATCAACTTCAAGGAATTGT
>NW_007731024.1:311860-319743 GCF_000696425.1 Galeopterus variegatus | reverse complement strand
GAGGGAGCGCCACCGCGCTCCCAAGCGGTGCACTGTAGCAGTGCGCCACCAGGCCAGCCCCAGGAAGCCAATTTCTGACAATCCTTGCATGACATTACAGCACCTTCTCTGGGCGAGGATACTTACTATTTTTCCAAGTGAGCAACACGACGTCCCCAGAAATAGCTTCTGTTTTCTTCTCTAAATGTGAAGAATCTCACAGAGAAGACTATGATGACATTGGGAGAGGTGTTATTTGTAGTTCATTTTTTCCCTATGCCTGTGTTTAAATAGTACCAATTACAGAAACTAAAATATGACACGAAGCTTTTAGTTGGGTAGAGAGAAGAGACAGCAAGAGCTTTTACTTTTTTCTTTGTTCTTTAAGTGTAAGGAGCCCTGAACATAATGGTTAATTTTTCAACACATTCTTTCTCTGCATTTCTTCTTCTGATTGGTTGGGGTAGAGGTCTTGGTCCTCACATGATCATCAAGGTTCTGCCAATTCTCTACAGAGCAATGCTTCAAGTATATTTGTGCTTTCCTGTTCAATATTTTCCTCTTTCCACCCCCACCATGCCTGCAGCTGGGAACATCCTAGAATGCTTTGAGTGGCAGCCCCCTCCCTGTCCCCCTTAACCCTATGGCCTTATTGGGTCCCACACCCTTTTGCAGCTGTAAAAGCCATCAGACATGGAGTTGTATTTTCTCACAGGGGAGCTAGTAAGCCAACAGTTCAACATTTAGCCTTATGTGTAGGGCCTCTGTGAAAGATGGTGACAGAATTTATAATGGGGAATACGTGGAAAAAGTCGGGGTCACTGATGCTGGGGGAAGGAAATTCTTTCACTTAGGAGGGAGGGCTATTCCATGCTCTGTCATGCTTTTAAAACGATTTTGGATTCAGGAGGTCTGCAACAGAATCACAAGCTTAGTGTTTTGGTGAGAGCAAGGGGCCAGATGGAATGAATTCAAGAGTTTCAGCATCTTTTCACAGTTCTTTTAATAACTCATTTGATCTTGAGCACCTTCCTCTGAGAGCCAACTTTCTCAGAATCATAACTTCTCAATAGAAAGGCAAATAATTTTGTTAGAGAAACTAGAAGCATGTCATATGGCTTTTAGACATTTTTTTAAAATTACTGTTCTGGTTTTCACTGGTTTTAGTCCACGATTGGTCTGTTCATTCTCATGGCAGGGAAGCTGCCCCTATCTTTCCATGTCCACTTCCTCTTTTCTTCAGTCACAGGAGCCAGTTTTAAGGGCTCTCCAGACGTATCATATTTGCATATCTTTCCTTCCCTTGATAAGTGAGAGAATTAGCAAATAAGCATTCATTCATGAAATTGATTTTTAAATAATAATGTTGTGAACTCACTACTTAAAGTGTCCCAGATAATCAGAGCTCTCACAAATACTCCCAATTTGATTTGAGTTAATTGTGGTTGACACTAGGCTCATATATGTCTCTTTATTAATGCCAAGTGCAATGAAGAAGAAACTAAATCCCTTTTTCTCAGGCCACAGTTTCTTGGAAATAAAATCAGGCTGATAAGAAGAATCACAAATAAGTGCTTTTCTCTGGCTCCTCCTCCACCTGCCTTAGAGCTCCTCTTTAAATTCTGCAGTATGACCCAGCAATCCCACTGCTGGGTGTATACCCAAAGGAATGGAAATCATCATATTGAAGGGACACCTGCACTCCCATGTTTACTGCAGCTCTATTTACAGTAGCCAAGAGTTAGAACCAACCTAAATGCCCATCATTGGATGAGTAGGTAAGGAAAATATGATATATTTAAACAATGGAATACTACTTTGCCATTAAAAAAGAATGGAAATACTGCTATTCACAGCAACATGGATGAACTTAGAGAAAATTACATCAAATGAAATAAGCCAGGCACAGAAAGAGAAATATTGCTTGTCCTCACTTATATATAGGAGCTAAACAACAACAACAACAACAAAAAACCCCAAGATACAACAATCACAATAATACGTTGAACTTTTTAAGAGAAGAGAACAGAACTGAGGTTGCTGGGGGTGAGAAAGGCAGACAGGGAGGGAGAAAGGGAGAAACTGGTAAAGAGCCATGAAGATTGACTGCATTGTATAATGATCAATATTGTAAAAGTCTGTTTCTGTTGCTTATAACAAAATTCCTGGAACTGGGTATTTTATAAAGAAAACAAAATTTATTGCTTACAGTTTCTGAGGCTGGGAAGTCTAAAGTCCATCTGGTGGCAGCGACAATGACCCAGGGGTCTCACATTGCAAGATGGTGGAAGCAGAGAGAGCAGAGAGAACAAGACTCTCCTCTTCTTTTAAAGCCCTCAGAACCACACCCCTGACCACCATTATTAATCCATTTACTACTGCATGGTCCTACAATCCAATCACCTCTTCAAGCTGCATGGCCCTATAATCTAATCACCTCTTCAAGGCTCCACCTTTCAATTACCATAATAGGATTTCCCACCATCTTAACAGTCACAGTGGGGGCTAAGTTTCTAATACATCAAACTTGGGGGACACTGGGCCGGCCCGGTGGCGCACTGGATAGTGCGCCACTTGGGAAGCACGGCGGCACTCCCGCCTGAGGGTTCGGATCCCACATACAGACCGGTTCCCGCTCACTGGCTGAGCGAGGCGCGGGAGCAACACCGAGGGTTGCGATCCCATGGCCGGTCCCCGGTCCGGTACGGGGGCAACACTGAGGGTTGCGATCTGTTGCCGGACACGGAAAAAGACAAAAAAAAAAAAAAAAAAAGACAAACTTGGGGGACACAATTCAAGCTTCAGTGAATTTTGGGGGACATAATTCAATCCACCACAAATATATTAGTTATACTGATTTGAACATCACACATTCATATTCAATGCTGTACCCACAGATGTGTACAATCAACTATGTCCCAACTAAAAAAAAAATTCCTGCAGAGAAGATGAGTTTTTTCCTAGATGCTGTTTCATACAGTATACTCTGAACACAATTCTTCTTAGTTGCCCTGGGGCATCATGATTTATCCCTCATTACAGGATTTTCTTGACCTCTCTGGTGCTTTTGTTGACTATGGATGCTGCAGAACAGCTCCCTGATGTCTTTGTGAGGCTCCTCATGTCCATTTTCATTAATGCTGTGTCCAGCGAGGGCTCTTATTTCTGACTGCTTGTACCAGTGCTGTTGGGTCTCAAACTCTCAATGCCCCAGATGCTTTAAGTCTTATTCCTGTCTTTTGTACTTTTGCCCGTGAATCCCAGGAGTGAGGGTGCAAAAGGTAGTTTGCATAACAGAACCTCTGCTACATTCAAATAGTTCTTCCTTTCCAAGGCTAGGCCACCCTTCTGTTACCAAACACGTGTACCTTAACTCTCTCCCAATATGATGATTCTCCCCTTCTGCCTACTAATCTCAGGAAACTCCTTGGTTCATCTATTTAACAATCTTCTGAAGGTCCTGTCCCACCACTTCTTTAATCATTCCTGCATGTGAAGGTGAACAGAGGTTAATCTGGAAATCCTACTACAGAAACTTCATCTAAGTAATTGCATTGGTTTCACTCCTCTTTCTAATATGGAAGTCTGGAGTCCACCTCTGTCTCAATGGCTTTGTCTCGGTGGTCTTCTGCCTGAACGTGGGCTGCTTGGTCATGTGGCTGAGTGTCTGGCCTTTGGGAAGATAGTCAGTGATTTCTACCAAAGCTGGACATTGAAATCACCTGAGGGTGTCTAACATGCCCCCAGGATGGAGACCCCTGAACTAGGAAGGGAGCTATTTCTGAGTTGGGTAAGGTTTGGGTGAGTAAGAAGAAGCTGGACATTGAAATCACCTGAGGGTGTCTAACATGCCCCCAGGACGGAGACCCCTGAACTAGGAAGGGAGCTATTTCTGAGTTGGGTAAGGTTTGGGTGAGTAAGAAAAAAGTATAGTATTGAAAAGAAAGGGATCTTTTAATGAAGAACATAGCACTTCAATGGATGAATTTTTTAAAAGATAATTTATTATACATATTTGTGGGGTACAAAGTTGACTATCAATAGTTGTGTACAGTGTGCGAGGGTCAAATCAGTATAGTTAGCTTATTCATTACTACAATACATTATCAATCTTTGTGTCTGTCAACCAATTTCTCATGAGCCCTCTTCTCTTCCCCCTCCCCTCCCTTGTTCCCCCTCTAGTAACCACAGTTCTGTTCTCTCTTCTAAAAGTTCAACTTATTATTGTGATTGTTGTTTGTTTACTCATGGATTCAGCTCCCACTTCTGAGTGAGGACATGAGGTATTTCTCTTTCTGTGCCTGGCTTGTTTCACTTAACATGATTTTCTCCAGGCTCATTCATGTTGCTGAGAATGGCAGAATTTCATTCTTTTTTATGGCTGAGTGGTATTCCATTGTGTATATACACCACATTTTCCTTATCTAGTCATCCATCAATGGATATTTAGGTTTGTTGCATAGCCCGGCTATTGTAAATAGAGCTGTGATAAACATGGGAGGGCAGGTAAAGTGGATAAATTTTGAGGTGACATGACTCAGTCCATAACCTTCCTCTTTCTGCTCTATGCCTGGATGTGTAACCAGTTTAAACTGGAAATTGAACGAAGACACAGCTCCCGCCATTGCTGGGATGAAACTACCATTTTCTCTCTTTTCTTTACATAAGTGCAGCCTAGATGTGCTATTCAGACATTCTGAACTTCTGACATTTTTCTCCCAGACATGTATCGTTCCTGAACAAAAGACAGATCTTTAAGGTAGATGTATTGTGTAGCCAATGGATTGACGAAAGGTAACAACCCCACAGTGGTAGCTAAAAGTGTGAGAAAAGCAACACACAAAAAAGCTTAAAAGGGGGCTTTAATTGTATTACTAACATTTGTAAACCAAATTGCATTAAATCAGACACCTCTAATTGAGAACCGCAAAGTATGAGAGGGATATTTGTGCTTGGATGAAGACTTATTTTGGTCATAATTATAATTTAGCATGCAGGATGTTATGGAGCTCAGTGTTTTACTGCTTGAAAGAAACAAATCTCCCATGTGCAGTTCGTTCTTTTAAGTCACTTCTCATTTAGCGATCAGACTTTTTTTCTGGTTTGACTTTCTTAAGGCAAAGACTCATGAGAGGAAGGAAACTACTGGCTTAATTTCTCAGCTTGCTACAATCAAGGAGACATGCCCATTTCTTAAAGCAAATTTGAGAAAACATTTAAAAAATTCTGCTCTGTTTCTAATAAACTGGTTTATGTACTCAAAAGTAGGACTTTCTTATTTTTCACTTCGCACCGTGCTCTGAAGCTGGAAGACAGAGATGGCCTCTATTTGGGGACTGAATTTGGTGTGGAAGAGAGACTGGGTCAGGACTCTCCCACTGGTTTTGGCACATGTGTCTTCTCTTCCCCTATTTCCTCAGCTATATATGTTAAACGATTGCCGTCTTGAGATGTAGTGATTAAACTTTCAATTTATAGGAGATGTCTATGTGAGGACTTTACTTGACGTTACGTTGGTTCATATGATTAAATCTCTCTCACATTAGTTAAATCACCGGTGGATAGAGGTTGTAACTTTAATTAAGGTGTCTAGTAGACTCATAGAGAAAGATGGTGGTTTCTTGTTTTATAACATGTATACGGTGTGCCAGTATCTTCTGCTTTTCTTTCTTATACAATTAAAAGTGTCATTTGAGAACTGTATTACAGATATTTCTACTTCTTATTTATAGTACTGTCTAAAATAAGAGTGGTTATTTGAGGTTTAATGCTATTAAACGTGCCTTTAACCTAGGGTAGGAAAGTTGCACCATGAATTATGCACTATAAAGAAATCATTATTAGACTGTGGAATATAGATGGGAAGGAGGTGGGGGGAGAGATAAGCAGACAAGTCTTGTTTTCTCCTTTCTCTTCCTCCTGAACTCCAGTCCATCAGTAAATCCTGTCTTTTCTACATCCAAATATGTCTTAAATCCACCCACTTCTCTCTAACTACTACTACCAGCCCAAGCCACCATCAGCTCTTACCAGGGCTTCTACACTAGCCTACCTACCAGCTCCTATGTTTGTACTTTGCATCCTTCATACATAGTTTCCATCTGGAAAGCAGGGTAATCTTTAAAAGTGGAAATCCAACATGGTGCTACAGTGCCTGGTGTACCACTCCCCGCTCATCGACTTCCGCACCCCTCCTGCAGCCCAACACACTCTAAGCAAACTGCTCTCCTTTTGGGATCTTCTAACATGCTGAGGATGTCTCTGCACCCTGCCCCTTCTGCCTGGGAAACTAGGGTCCCATCACCCACTCTCTGCCAGCACATCTGCATGCATGCGTGCACATTCACACACTCACACTCACACAGACACACACAGACATACACAGACAGCCATATGCACAGGTACACATGCACACACATGCACACTCATATGCATAGACACACACAGACCCATTCTGACCCACACACACAGATACACATACACACACAGGCACATCCACAGACACACACAGACCCACTCAGACCTTCATACACACACATAGACGCTCACACTTGCACACACTCACAGATACCCATACAGACATGCACAGACACCCACACACAGAGATACGGATGCACACGCGCAGGCACAGACACACACAGACCCACTCACACACACACATGCACCCACATACCCACAGAGCCGGCTCCCTCGTGTCTTTCAGGTCTTGGCTTCCATGTCTCCCCTTCAGAGGAGCTCCCCGGGCCACAGCATCTGCAGGCACAGACACACACAGACCCACTCACACACACACATGCACCCACATACCCACAGAGCCGGCTCCCTCATGTCTTTCAGGTCTTGGCTTCCATGTCTCCCCTTCAGAGGAGCTCCCCGGGCCACAGCATCTGAGCTCATTTTCCCTCCTGCCCTTCACTGCCTGGCGCGGCACCTTGTGTCTTTATCTACTGCAGCGCTACAGCTTTGCTATCGGGTGTTTCTTATTTACTTACCTCTTTCTATTCTCTCTGCCAGGTAGGCGTCATGTCAGTTTTCTTTATCAGGGCATACTCTGTTCTCAGCACATGCTTGGCAAATGATAAGCACTAATACGTGAATGAGAATTGAAGAAAGAGAGGGAAAGGGAAAGGGGGAAAAATGAGAATAAATGATCCTCTCTCCCTTCATAATTTTAAAGTTAGAAAAAGCTTTTGAATTTGAAAAGAAGGAAGGAATAGACAATGCTATGGGTGAATGGTTATTTCGTAAAACTATTCGGCTCATTATGTGTAATTTGTCTGTGAATTTCATGTTAAGCATTGTGTGTTTTTAGCAGAACTTCTACAGATGGAATTATGCCACTATAACAATGCTTGGCTTTCAGTTGAGAAAGAAAAAAGGAACTGGGAAAGTAATCATTCTAGGTGAATGTCCAGAATTTTTCATATATCTAATAGGATTTATGTCTATATGGCTCTTCCTGGCTTTCAAGATTCAGTCGACTCTTTCTCATACCACTAAATGAATCTTATTTCTCACTGTGCTCCAACTATGCAACCTAACTTCATGCATTGATTCAACAAGCATTTTTGAGTGCCTGCTATGTTTTAATACTTTGCAGACTTTGTACTGATTTCCATATCCCTTCCTCTGTCTATGTGAGTTTCCAGACTGGAAAATCACTTCCTCTTCTCTCTTTCACTCACCTTTCAAAATCTAGCTCAGTCCTGCTTTCTGCATAAAGCCACCCCTGCTTTAACTCGACAGTGATTCCTCTATCTTTAAAACTCCTGTTGCATTTATGGTTTTATACGGCCATTTATGGTTTTTAATTTTTTTCCACATAGAAGTTTGCCCTCCATAGACAGACAGAAGCATTTGGGGGGTGGGAGTATATACCTTTCCTGTAAACATCATCCTGCCTA
>NW_007731024.1:305633-311109 GCF_000696425.1 Galeopterus variegatus | reverse complement strand
CTGAGGGGTGACAGAGCTACTTCCAAAGTACTCAGTAAAATCAGGTTTCTGAACCTGCCACCCTGAGACCAGACGTTGGGGTTCAGTGAATTCATCCAGGTGGAGGTAACCTGGGGGACTTTCTGAACAGCCAGCCGTAATATTTAAAGCTTTGAAAAATCTCACTGTGTGGTAGTTTTAACTTGCTTCTTGCTGTATCTGAGACCAGACGTTGGGGTTCAGTGAATTCATCCAGGTGGAGGTAACCTGGGGGACTTTCTGAACAGCCAGGCGTAATATTTAAAGCTTTGAAAAATCTCACTGTGTGGTAGTTTTAACTTGCTTCTTGCTGTATTTTATTTGAATAGAGGCAGGAGCACTCTCTCCTTTGCATCCTCTGTCCTGGCAACAATGAAGAATTCCTAGGCGAGGCACCTTTACGGAGGAGAAAGCGCAGGTGGGGCCCGATTATCCTACTGGGGCTGCATGCTCTTTGTTAGTCAGGATTTCCTGAGCTGCAAAATTTTCTAAAAGAGCTAAGTGGGGGGAAACAAACTCTCAACTTATGATGCACTTAGAATTCTGTATAGAGTTCTAGAAAGTCAGCTTACATTTATATAGAATTCTGTTGCCTGTTTTTAAAATTCAGAAATAATTCTAAAAATTCACTTAGACTAATTTTCCAATGACGAAATTAATAGCACACCAGGAAGTAAAGTGGCTTTGACGATGAATTGCAGGAAAGTAAAGTGGCTTTGACAGATGAATTGCAGTCACCATTAGCAAAAAAGATTCTGCGGCTTGTTACTTCTTGAGTGATTATTTTCACTTCGTTATGTTGCTGCTGCCCAAGTGAGTCTGGTGCAAGGAGTGGACTCAGCATATTCAAACAGCAGGGGCTCTAACCAAAATATATTTGAGAACTATAATGCTGTTTCAGGAGAAAACTAAAGTGAGATTGACAGTAATGTGCCTATTTTATTTTGTAAGGAAATTTTTGGGAAAAGTGGACAGTTTACCAACATAGATGTTTAACTTTCTTTTCCATCTATAGAAGAAATTTTAAAATATCAACGATACTCTTTTTCTTATCAAATTAAAAAAATTAGAGTTCACAGCCCTTCCTTTAAACAAAAACAGAATAATTGCCTCCTTAAAAAAATTGGTGAATAGCTTTTGTGAAGAAAAAGTGTTCCTTGGATGGTAAATTATCTGTGGGGTCTGAAATATGAACAGATCAGAGATTCTGAAGTATTCACTCTATCAACATGTGGGTCGCTCAGGCTCTGTGAGTTGGTAACGTGTTGAGAAACACTGTCATATTGTCATGTCCTACGGTATAGTATTATTCTAAGGCATTACTAATAATCTCTAAGCATATTAGAGACACCAAATGTCTTAGATTAAAATTAGTTGATATACTCTTGCATTTAAGAAAGATATATAGGGCATCGAATGGTGTGTATGTCACAACTGCTACTGGAGGAGTATAAATATCACAAAGAGGCTACAGCATGCTTTGATTTGCAGTGTTGGCCAAACATCTTATGCTATGTGTGTTTATATGTGTTATTTCATGTCAACATAAAAATTAATAATCATTTTTTTTGAGCAAAGAATATACATTAAAGTGATAAGACTAAAAATATCTTTGAGTAGCACCTGTGATAAGGTACATGGAGCATTTGCAAAAACACACTGATAGCCAGAGCCTCTGAGGAGTGTGGGGCTCCTCTGGAGAAGGGTTGGCATCTGTGGCAAGGCATGATGCTTCTTTCCAGAGGTCAGAGATTTGCACTGTCACCACTGGGCAAGTTCAAGCATGGGACGGGTTGCATGAGACCCCCCTTTGGAAAGTGAATAAGAGGAGAAAGATGAGGGGAAGTGAAGCAGATTGAGTGAAGTTACCTGGACCAGCTGGTGGTTGGGAATGGTGGGGAAGGGGAAGGGTGGCCATTGAAATAATCATGCTCAGACTTGATCTGGACCAATGCTGGTCTCCAAGAAGATGTGACCCTGGTATGTGATATGGCAGCTGGTGCTCCAAGGTCTTGGAAAGAGTGTCAATTAGTGTCAGTTGGGGTGTATGTGGCAGGTTCCATGGGATTTGGTAGGATTCCTGCTTGTAGCTGAGGGTACAAGTGACAGGATCCAGAGGCTAGACAAGAGCACAGGGGCACAGTCAAGCTTACTGGAGTTTGGGACAGGGTCCCCTAAGAATTTAGGCAGAGCCCTTGTCACATGGATTTGGAAAGAAGAGCAAAGGTTACCTAATGGCCAAGGTGCAATGGGCAGGTGGATCACCTGGGCTAACCCCATTCTCCCTGGATGCTGAATTTATTAGCAATGAGAATAATTTCAGATGATATCAGCTGGTAAATCAAAGCCTACTGATCTCTGGCCCACTTTGGTCAAGATTTATTTAGGAACTAGATGACTGAATGGGTTACACCAGCACAGGGGCCAGAGGAGGCAAGAAATGAATACTGACTCCAACAGATTCCTTCTACTCTGACCTAGAAACCAAATATCAAAGCCAACATCTGACACCTAAGAAACTACATGTTAACACAAGTGAAGACAAAGTTGATTTGTTTCTTTGAGTTCGAAGACTGCCCAGCAGAATTTGTTCTGAACTATTCAAGAAGATCTATGCAAATCAAAGAGAGTAAGCTAAGTCCCCGTGTTTGACTCTTTCACAGTAACAGAGCCAACAAAAGTGTGCTTTCTGTGAAACATTTTCCTCCAAATAGGAATACCCAGCTAGACAACTTTCCTCCATGACTTGACTTGGCTGTGAATAAAATCATGGGTGTGCAACCTAGATACTCTCTGTGATCACCCTAGCTTTTGAGATCCAAAGAAAATAGGAGACTGTCTCCATTCCACAAGTCCTAAGACATCAATGTCCTTGAAATATCTCAGTTTTTTTTTTGTTGTTGTTGTTGTTTGGAGTTTTTTGTTTTTGTTTTCTTATGGGGTAGCATTGGGAGAGAGAGGATGTTGTCTTACGTGGCTTCTGCTGGCTCTGAGCTTTACTTGATTGAACTATTTTGGTCTCCAAATAATCTTGCTATACTTTGTATACTCTTTTTTGTTCTGTCTAATGCATACCTATTTCATTCCATCTCTCCAAAGTAGAAGAAATTCCATTTCCTCTCTCCAAAATGCAACAAATACAAAACTGTAAATGCAGCACAATTTTAATGACATTTTGTAGCAATGGGGATGGTTAATTACCTTACATTACTTTCCCTAGATAGTTTAAAATAGAATACTTGCCCCTGTATTAGAAGTCTGCATTCTCATTGTCCTCAGATTTCTCCCTGGCCTGTTTATCCAGCTTCTAATCTCTTGCCATGTTCCTCTGTCCCTGCCTCTCTTTTTCCTCATTTTCCTCCTCCTCCTTTTACCCCTGGACTCCTGTTAATTCTTTATTCAGAGTAGATTAACTTTCTCTTCGTTTTACTGATTTTTTTCTAGACTAATGCTTTTTAAATTTCAGGTTGTGACCATTTAGTGGGTTAAGTAATCCATTCTATGGTGTCTTAGTCCATTCAGGCTGCTATAAAAAAAATACCATATACTAGGTGGCTTATAAACAAGAGAAATTTATTTCTCACTGTTATGGAGGCTGGGAAGTCCAAGATCAAGGTGCCAGCACTTTCAGTGTCTGGTGAAGGTCTGTTTCCTGGTTCACAGACAACTATCTTCTTGTTATAACCTCACATGGTGGAAGAGGGCTAAGGAGCTCTCTTTCTCTCTCTCAGGCCTCTTTCTTAAGGGCACCAATCCCATCAGAAGAACCCCACTCTCATTGTAGAGGATGCATAAAGCATATGTACTTCACAGGGCCTGGTTTTCCAAAGCCTTGCAGTTTCCAATATTGACCTTACAAAAAAACCAGGAAATTTTCCCCAGGCTATTGAGTCTCTGTTTTAAAATAAAGAGTTGTAACACAGCAAGGAGGCTGGTTCAAAGACAGACAAGTTAGCGATTGATATGTAAAGATACTGGGAAATTGCTGTAAGAAGAGAATGTTTGCTAAGATCAAGCTTTTCTTGGTGGGCCACTTAATTGCCTTAATGGAATGTCATCTGACTTGTTTCACTGAAAGTTACCAGCCTATATTGTTAAACTATAACCCCACCTATAAGTTCCTGGACTGGAGAATAAAGGCAGGAAGAGAATCCCAACTCAGGGTTAATTTCCCAAATGGAAGGAATGCCTCTCGCTTGAGGGTTCTGGGAAGTTAACCACTTTGGGGCTTCTCACTGCTCAGAAGAGATGGGCTTTGAGTAATCCTTTGTGGCTCCATCACCCAGGGGAACAGGGGTGACAAATCCATTGTGGGCAAAGCAACATCTCATGACCTGATTACCCATCACATTGGGCCTCACTCCCCATCACACTTGGAATTTAAGCTTCAACATATGAATTTTAGGGGAACACAAACATTCAGTGTATTGCACATGGGTTGGAACAAGAATTTTAAGACTATGAAATAGAATCAAATAGAATATAATATCCAACTGTGTCTCTCATGGTAAGGTAGAATTTTGCTGAAGATTCCACTATGTTGTGAAATGTTACTTTCCATGGATCACAGTTAAAAATTTTTAACTTTGCTGTGGCAGGCCACACAGGATGGACCATCTTTCCATCCACAAGTGTGCTATCAAGTTATTTCCCTAAACAAAATGCAGTTTCCTGTAATGTAGTTTCTCAAGATCAAGTTTACTACTCATGGGAAATCGTGTTTCACCATTGCTGCTGTTGAAATGAATTGGCAACAGAGGCTTTAAAAGTTTTTCCAATGAGAAGTTTCAAAAGTCTTTGCTTGGAGGAAGCAAAACCTCCTGTGTTGATGCCTTTTTGGGTAACAACCTTTATTTAGATGTATGTTGAGTTTAGTTTCAGAAAAAAATCCAGACTGATTTGTTAATTTGTTAATAGTCATGCTACTCCTCTGTTACTAAACACTTTAAAAAGGGAGTTTAGAGTGGCCAAGGAAACTAAGGCAAATGATATGACTTTACAAATTCAGGGATTCCTTACCTAGGGTATTGGTGTCAATATTGTCCAACCAGTACTTGCCATGCCAGAAGGCTGAGAAAAAGTGCATGTGTGCTTGCACTGGGTGGGAAAGTTAGGGATGGGTAATTAGGGTGAAGGACTCCAGTTTGAAAAGCAACAAAAGTTAAAAAATAAGAGAAAATTATTCTTACAATTTATTTTTTCCTTTTTGATCATAGACAAAAATTTCCATTTAAAATGAATTCTTGAGAATGCAGTTTTGTCTGTCATCAATTCCTTTTTAAAAATTTTTTATTATTTATTTATTTATTTTTCTTTCTTAATTTTATTTTGTTGATATACAATGAGGTTGATTATTGTGGCCCATTACCGAAACCCCCTTCCCACCTCCCTCTCCACCCTCCCACCCAACAATGTTCTTTCTGTTTGCTTGTTGTATCAACTTCAAGGAATTGTAGTT
>NW_007731024.1:302482-303754 GCF_000696425.1 Galeopterus variegatus | reverse complement strand
CTCTTCCCCAGTGTATAGGCTTGGTGCCTTTGTCAAAGATCAGATGGCTGTAGGTGTGTTGATTGATTTCTGGATTCTCTATTCTATTCCATTGATCAGTGTCTGTTTTTATGATAGTACCATGCTGTTTTGGTTATTATAGCTTTGTAGTATAGTTTAAAGTCTGGTAGTGTTACGCTTCCAGCTTTATTTTATTTGCTCAGAATTGCTTTGGCTATGTGTGGTCTTTTGTTATTCCATATAAATGTCTGGAGAGTTCTTTCCATTTCTGATAAAAATGTCATTGGAATTTTGATGGGATTGCATTGATTTTGTATATCACTTTGGGTAGTATGGACATTTTCACTATCTTGATTCTTCCAATCCAAGAGCATGGGATATCATTTCATCTTCTTGTATCCTCTCTAATTTCTCTCAGCAGTGGTTTGTAGTTCTCATTATGGAGATNTTTGCGTATGTTGAACCAACCTTGCATCCCTGGGATGAATTCCACTTGATCGTGGTGAATAATTTTACGTATGTGCTGTTGTATTCTGTTTGCTAGTATTTTATTGAGTATATTTGCATCTATATTCATCAAGGATATCGGCCTGTAGTTTTCTTTTTTGGTTGTATCTTTACCTGATTTTGGTATCAGGATGATTTTTGCTTCATAGAATGAATTTAGGAGCTTTTGTCTGTTTCAATCTTTTGGAATAGTTTGTAAAGAATCAGTGTCAATTCCTCTTTGAATGTTTGGTAAAATTCTGCTGTGAATCCATCTGGTCCTGGGGTTTTCTTTGTTGGGAGCTTTCTGATAATATCTTCAATCTCCTTTATTTTTATTGGTCTGTTCAGATTTTCTAAACCTTCATGGCTCAGTTTTGGGAACTTGTGTGTGTCCAGAAATTTATCCATTTCCTCTAGATTTTCAAACTTGTTGGCGTATAGTTGTTTATAGTAGTCTTGAATGATTCCTTGTATTTCAGATGAATCAGTTGTAATATCACCTTTTTCATTTCTAATTTTTGTTATTTGAATCTTCTCTCTTCTTTTTTTTTGTTAGCCATGCTAATGGTTTGTCAATTTTATTTATCTTTTCAAAAACCAACTTTTTGATTCGTTAACCTTTTGTACTGTTTTTTGGGTTTCAATTTCGTTAAGTTCTGCTCTGATCTTGATGATTTCTTTCCATCTGCTAACTTTAGGTTTGGATTGTTCATGTTTTTCTTGTTCTTTAAGGCGCATTATTAGATTGTTCACTTGCCAGCTTTCCATTCTTCTGAGGTGTGC
>NW_007731024.1:291711-301497 GCF_000696425.1 Galeopterus variegatus | reverse complement strand
TGGGTTTTTATGGCAGTGGTAGTTATTTTTCAGGAACCAAACCCAGTACTCCCTTGAGAATTTCTCGTAAGGGTGGTTGTGCAGTTTTTGTTTGTCCGAGAAATATACTTTTTGCCTTTCATTTTGGAAGGCTAGCCTTGCTGGGTAGAGTATTCTTGGCTGGCAATCTCTTTCTTTTAGTATTTTGAATATATCGTCCCATTCCTTTCTGGCTTTTAGGGTTTGTGATGAAAAGTCTGATGTTAGTCTGATTGGGGCTCCCTTATAGGTGATTTGATGCTTCTCTCTTGCAGCTTTTAAGATTCTCTCTTTGTCTTTGAGTTTTGCCAATTTGACTATAACATGTCTTGGAGAAGACCTTTTTGGGTTGAATACGTTTGGAGATCGTTGAGCTTCCTGGATCTGAATATCTGTGATTTTACCTGTACTTGGGAAGTTTTCCACCACTTTTTTGTTGAATATGTTTTCAATGCAATCTCCTTTATCCTCCCCTTCTGGGATGCCCATGACTTGGATATTTGAGTGCTTAAGGTTGTCTGATATCTCTCTCAGATTTTCTTCAATGCCTTTGATTCTTTTTTATTTTATTTTTTTTGTCTGCTTGTGTTATTTCAAACAGCCCATCTTCAAGTTCAGAGGTTCTCTCTTCAATTTCGACAAGCCTGCTGGTTAAACTCTCCATTGTGTTTTTTATTTCACTGAGTAAAATTCTTCAGTTTGGCATGTTCTGCTACATTTTTTTTCAGGGCATTGATTTCCTTGTACATTTCCTCTTTCAGGTCCTGTATACTTTTCCTCATTTCATCATGATGTCTAGCTCATTCAATTTCCTTAGAATTATCACTCAAAATTCCTTGTCAGTCATTTCAAGGGCTTCTTATTCTATAGGATCTAGAACTTGAGATTTATTATCTTTGGGTGGTGTACTTTCTTGATTTTTCATATTTCTGGTGTCTTTTCTTTGATGTTTATTCATCGTGGCAGGGGCTTTCACAGTCCACAGAGTTGACACTACTGCCTGACTAAGATGTTGCTGGGGTTGCCAATTTGGTATGGCTACCTCAGTGACTACTCAGTTGGCCACTAGTGCCTTGCGTGTGTGGTTACTTCAGGTCTTGGGCCTCTCCGGGGAGCCACCTCTCTGGTCAGCTTGGACTCTGCCAGGCTGCTGGGTGATGGGGCGGTACCACAGGCTGTCGCTCCTGCCGCTGCCGCTGCCACCGCTCACGCCGCTGCTGCCGGCACCACTGCCACTGGCTCTGCTGTGGGGCAGAATTCTGCGTACCACCAGCTGGAGGGTCTTGTAGGATCCTTTCACCAGGGAGACAGCCTCCCTCCTGGAGCTGCTCCACGTGACCTCGTTGAGGTACACGACCTCGTCTCCAGCCCGCAGTTTGGAGCTCACCGAGTCAGCTTTGCCCCCTTCTTCGATCCCTTTGAGGGTGGCTCAGGCAGGTGTCTCAAGGCAGCTGGGATCTGGGTGGGTGCAGTTGGGGTGACAGATGTGACAGTTTCTGAGGCTGGGAAGTCCAAAGTCCAGGGAATACATCTGGTGAGAGCCTTCTTGTTGGCGATAATGACAGCAGAATATCGCATTGTGAAATGGTGTAGTAGAGTGTCATCAATTCCTAAAAGATCAATATCCCTACAATGCACAAAATTTATTTTCCAATAAAACTAGATTTTCCCTGAACAAATACACAGAAATAATTATGAGAATAATTCATATAGCACACATAGGTGCCCTGGGAAGAAGTCTTCATCTATGACAACCATAAAAAATTTTGTTTTTCCTTGCTGAGGGAAACTACATGATTGATTGGCCCTGGACTTTCAGGGCAAGAAATCAAATTCTTGGAATCATGATGTTTTAAAATATTTTTATATCCCAATCTAGAGCTCTGATATACAGGGAAAACCAGTTTACTGTAGCTCTATTCAGCTTGGGGGAGGGAGTACTCTGTTGTAACACTGGTAAATTACTTCAAATGACACTCCCTTGGAAGAGTATTTCTAAACCATAAAGTATTCAGAACTATTTGTAAAATATATTGATAGACTGAAAACAGTACTGTATTTATATTAAAATCTATGATTCTAATGCAAGCTAAGGAAGGAGAACTTTGACCAAGATGGGTCATAAAATTTTAGAGCCTATTCCATTTGTTGTATGTCTGTGGTTATTTTCAGTTCACTGCCCAAAAATCTTTATGAAAGTTTGATTGCAAGCAGTTACTGCCTATAACCAACTCCATTTATAGTAAATGCTATTTTAATACATAACAATAGAGGTTTCTACTTTAAACAGATGATATGAAATTTCTAGTGTCAGCAGCAGCAACAAAGCTATTTTTCAATTACTAGAATGCAAGGCAGCATCATTTATTCCTTTTTACTTTTTTTGAAAGAGTACCATATGTCATTTTTCTCCCTTTGTGGAAATGGTTGTTGTTACTGAAGCACACTGGGTCATTTTATGAGGCTACAAGGAGCAAATTGTACGCCATCTTCCCTATACTGAATTTTAACCCATTATTAAGAAGTATTGGTTTCCACTTGTGGTTAAAGTGTAGGAGTGTGTGAAAGACTTGCATTTCTGATGAAAACAAGAAATTTTTAGATATACTAAAAAATGAAACTTTTCTTTAAGGCCATGAAATAGCTATGCATGCAAAAAAATCTAAAAACTAAATTTCCAAAAGATGAGAACTTCCAAGGTAAGCAAGAAATAGAGGATACTGTCTATACATGAAACCGATTTCTGAGATTGGAGCAGGTTGGGCACAGGAAGCCTGCCAGAGAAGCACGACCTTTACTCACCTTAGGAAGAAGCAACTGGACTTTTGGCAGATCTGTGTAATGTGTGTTGAATTGGGATATATAGAGCCACAAATGCTCTAAGATGATCCTCACCATTAAGCAATTCTTTTATGAAGGATTTTTTTCCCCAAGTAAGCAGCAGGGGGAACTTGGCTGAAAAGTGGAAGGCAAAAACTATGGAGACAGTAAAAACATCAGTTAGGGGTTGAGGGGAGGGAGAGATGAATTGATGGAGCAAGAAGCTCTTTAGGGCAATGAAAATTCTCTTAATGATACTATAAAGATGGATATATGCCATTATGCATTTGTCCAAACCCATAGAACATACAACACCAAGAGTAAGCCCTAATGCAAACTATGGACTTTGAATGATAATACCGTGTCAATGGAGGTTCATCATTTGTAACAAATGAATTACTCTGGTTAGGGATGCTGATAGTTGGGGAGGTTGTATGTGTGGGGGGAGGGGCAAGGGGTATACAGGAAATTTCTGAACCTTCTTGCACTCAATTTTGCTGTGAATTTAAAAAAGAAAGTCTATTAAAAAGAAAAAAGGAAGGCGGTCTAATGACCTCACATTTTCACAGTCTCACTTTGAACATTTTGATTTTGATTCCTCACCTTCATGGTCTGCAGCCTTGAAATGTTAAATGGTCTTGAAGATTCACAGTCTTGTATTCTTGCAATTTCACAGCCTCAATGTCTAATAGACTAAAGGTACTGTACACTTGAAATCTTGAAGTCCTACAGTGTTTGGCCCCAGGATGCTACTAGAGGGAGAGTCCCAAACTCATTTTCAAAGTGTTTGAAGGTAAAGGTAATCTGAGTCTAAAAAAGCTGCAACCAAATCCTTACTCAATTCAATTGTGATCAAATCAAAGTATTAGCCCTGTGATAGTGCAGGAATATGGTGGGTAGTCTGAAAAACGAAGAGTTTTCTTAGACTCCTGGTATTCATATTCAAGGCCCTGCTAGTGAGAATAAAGCCACATCCCAGCACCAAATTTCAGCCTCTACTGATGTTTTAGACATAAAGTCTGGCATACAAATTTTTAAAGAGTTGTATAAAAAATCAGATGTCACCCATAGTCAAGAGAAAAATCATTCCATAGAAGTAGAGTCACAGACCATCCAGACACTGGATTAGCAGAAATTAAAGTAACTGTGATAAATATTTAAAGAATAGATTTAGAAAAAGATGGATGTAATAAGTGAAGCTATAGTAAACTTTACTTCAGAAGTAAACTTTGGAAACTGTAAAAAAGAACTAAGTAACTGTGATAAATATTTAAAGAATAGATTTAGAAAAAGATGGATGCAATAAGTGAAGCTATAGTAAACTTTACTTCAGAAGTAAACTTTGGAAACTGTAAAAAAGAACCAAATAGAATTAAAAGAAATGTAAAGAATTCACTGGATAGACTTAATGGTAGATTGGACACAACAGAAGAAAGGACAAATGAATTTTTGTAAACCAGGTCAATAGAAGTCATCCATAGAGTACGCAGAGAAAAAAATGACAGAAAAATATGAAAAGAATCGTAATGTCCTGTGGACCAATATAAAACATTCAAGCATACACGTAATTAGAGTTCTAGGAAAAGTGGAGAATGAGAATGGGCAGAAGAACATTTGAAGAAATATTGCCTAAAAATTTTCCAAAGTTATTAATAAAAAATAACAGCCCAATGCTATATAAACTATGTGAACTCTAAGCAGGATAAATATGATGAGCACTACATGCAGACACATCAGAACACCAAGACCCAGCTAGGTGCATACCCACACGACAGAGTCAAACTCCTGAAAACCAAAAATAATTCAAAAAAATCTTAAAAGCAGACTTACCCACAAAAGGACACACTAAGTGATGGACAACTTTTGATCATAAACAGTGGAGACCAGCAAACCATAATACTACATTTTGAGGTGGAAGAAAAAATTATTAACCTTGTATTCTCCACCCAGCAAAAATATCTCAAAATAAATGCACAAAATGACATCTTTAAACAAATAAAAGCAGAACAAATTTGTTGCCAGCAGTCTCAAATGACAAGAGATGCCAAAGAATGTTCTTTAAGATGAAGACAAATGACACCAATTGTAAGAAATGCACAAAATGACATCTTTAAACAAATAAAAGCAGAACAAATTTGTTGCCAGCAGTCCCAAATGACAAGAGATGCCAAAGAATGTTCTTTAAGATGAAGACAAATGACACCAATTGTAAGCTGAATCTGCAGAAGGGATCGAAGAGCACCAGGATGAGAAAATAGGTGGTAAATATGAAAATATATTTAAAAAATCCATCTTTAATATATATTTTGAAGACTATTGTTTAAAGTAAAAGATTATCACTTGCTTAATGTAAAAAAATAATCACAAGATTTTCCATATGGGACAGCAGAGGAAGAAATAGAATTTTAATGTTGTAATGTTTTTGCATTGAAGACAGACTGTGCTAAGCCAGGTTACTCACTCCTAGAGAAAGAGGTACTGATAAGAAAAAGAGAAAGCTTAGAAGAAACCTTCTGTTGTATTTAAATTGGAAATATCAGGGTGAACTCATAGTTTTTTATTTATATATACAGAAATGTATAGAAAAAATAGAGAGAGAGATCTGTGTATGAATGTGTTACTTCAGTAGAAATAAAAATCCTTAGTGCTCATAAATTTCATTTTTGGAATTTCTAAATTCCATTTTACAATACAAGGAACCAGAATTCCTTGGGTAGATGGATAGATAGATATATAGACAGACAGACAGACAGACAGACAGATAGATAAACTCTTATATCTCAATAATATAAAGATGAACAATTAAAAATGGGCAACAGACTTGAACAGACACTTAACAAATAAGATAAACAAATGACCAACAAACATATAAAAAGATGATCACCATCATTAGTCATCAGGGAAATGCAAATTAAATCCACAATGAGATACTGCTTCATGACCATTAGCTTTGCAGAAATTAAAATAACTGACAGTATTAAATGCTAGTGAGAATGCCAATCAACTGGAATTCTTATACATCCGTGGGAGTTTATAAAATCGTACAACAGTTTGACTTATTCATATGAATTAAACACACACCTACCTTATGACCTGTCAATTCTTCTCCTAGGTAATTTCCTAAGAGAAATGAACACATAAACACAGAGAAAGGCTTTTACAAGTATCTTCATCTCTTCTTTATTCTTAATAGCCCCAAACTGGAAATAACTTAATTGTTCATCAACAGACGAATACTATTTGGCAATAAAAAGGAATGACCTACTGATATATGAATACACAATAACATACCTGTAATCTCAGAAACACTAGTTGAGTGGAAAAAAACCTGGTATGAAAATACATATGAATGATTTGCTTTTGTATCAAGTTCTAGAGCAGGCACACATCAGCTATGGTGATAGAATCAGGTCAGTGGTTGCCTGAGTCTGGAGGTATTGACTGGAAAGGGGCATGGAATTTTGGGAGGATGGAAATGTTCTGTATCTTGATGGGGTGGGGGGTTATTTATGTAGGGATATACATTTATCAAAATATATAAAAGTGAATACTTAAAATCTGTACATTTGATTGTAAAGGAATAATAAAGTTGATGAAAAGGAAGCACTGGGCCTAGAATATTAGAGACACACCCAATCATTTGTTTATTTATTAAGTATACCTACTACCTGCCAAGTAATCTTTTATGTGCTGAGACTATACCAATAAATATAGATCTCTGCCCTCATGAAGCTTACATTCTAGTGGATGATGACAAGCAATGAAAGAATAAACAAATAAATGTGAAATATGTCAGGACACGCTGCCCAACCCTGGAGTTCTGCTGTGACAGTTCTTACATATGCTTTTGCAGATGGCTTTCTGCATGGGTGCCTGCTGGTGTTCTCTGACCCAGATGAATGCCAGAAAATTAAAGATCCAGGAGCAACCATTTGTCAATAAAGAACAGGAATAGGAGATATATGTCTCATTTTCCTTACCCCTTTGATTGCCTCAAAGTATCCCCAGGGGGATTGAGCCCCAGTTGCCCACAGAAGTAACTGATCCATTAACATATTCTATAATGGTTTTTCTCTCTTCCGTGTCTCACTTCCTCACTACCTTACAATGCTTCTGAGATCACCTATAAAATAAGACACTTGCATCTAATTCCTTTTCTCAAGATCTGCTTTTAAGAGGACCCCAGGCCAAGACCCTGGATAAAGGATAGAGAGTTTGGGGGAAGACAGGGTAGGGAAAGGGGCTATTTGATAAAAGGTGGTCAGGGGAAAGGTCCAGAGTGGACATACATTTGGAAGTTGCCAGCATTTGGATGGTATTTGAAGCCATGGGACTAGATGTAGATGGGATTACCCAGAGAGTAAGAGTAGATAGAGAAGAGGCTACAGACAGAGCTCTCAGCACTCCAGTGTTTAGAGGTTGGGAAGTTGAAGAGAGAGAAGAGGAGATGAATGAAGCAGCTGGTGAGGTAGGAAGAAAACCAAGAGAGAGAGTGATGTTCCAACAGCCAAGCACAGAAAGTATTTCCAGAACAACAGAGTCATAAACTAAATCAAATGTTGATTGCAGGTGAAGAAAGGAATGGAATTGACCATTGGATTTTGCAATATGGAGGTCATCACTGGTGACCTTGCCAAGAGTTGTTTTACTGCAATGATGGGGATAAAATCCTCACTGGAGTAAGATCAAAGGAGAATGGAGGACAGAAAGGAGAAAATCTTATGAGATTATTTTCTGCAATATATTGCTCAGAAAAGAGGCAGTAACTGGAAGGGAAATGTGAATTCAAGGAATGATTTGTTTTCAATAACACAGAGAGGAAAAGAAATGAAGGATGCAGGAGAAATAGAGGACAGCAGCTAGAAGTGTGTCCTGGAGTAGGCAAGAGAGGTTGGAATCCAATTGTTCAAATGGAGGAATTGACCTAGAGTGGGACAGGGACCTCTACTCACCAGTGACAGTACTGACAGGAAGGCCTAGGAGTAGATGTTGTAGGTTAGTGTATGTAGTGGTGAAGACTGGAAGTTCTCTTCTAAGGAATCCTATTTCTCAGTAAAATAGATGTCAAGGTCATCAGCTAAGATTAAGAAGAAGAGGTTTGGAGATTTGAGGGGAGATGAGAAGGTGTGTAATGGAAGCCTTAGGAGAGTGGTAGAGTGAGCGGTTAGGAGACTGTGAGAGAAGGGGCAACACTGAAAATTGACTTTGGGCTAGTGGTCATGAATTTAACTGGGACCAGTCAACACGGTTTTGTGTTTTTCTCAGCTATGAGTGCAGGTGTGGAGTGAGAAGGCAGAGCGTTAGAGCTGACCAGGGTCGGAATTTTGCTGAGGAAATAAAATGGTGGGAGAGAGGGGCAAAATTTGCTGAGGGTGCATATACTGGGGGTGAGTATGATAATGGATCACGGGTGCTGGGTAAGGGGGAAATGAGCAAACGAGGGGACTGAGGTGCAGTCAAGATGTGGAAGTGTCAATGGATTGTGTGGCAGGTTGGGTTGAAGAACTGTTGAAGTTGGAGAATAAACTAGAAAATAAGTGGGGTCGGAGAGTGAGACGCTTCCACTTGGGAGGCTTGGTTGCTGGGAATGATGAGATCTAGGGTACGACCATGGGGGTGCACGTATGAGCTAGGTTGAGGAGAAGGTCGTAGAGAGAAAGAAGGGCTGGAGGCATCGGGAGGTCAGGGTGTTGAAGCAGCCCCTGCATGGATATTGAAATCACCAAGAGCTGTGATGGTGCTGAAGCCAGAAACAATAAGCCAGGAGCAAAAACTTTAAGGAACGAGGCGGGTGTGTGACCCAGAGGTGACAGGTGCCTGTAACAAGGAGGTGAGCAGATAGACTTTTTCCCGGTGTCTTTGCTGTTTCTTGAGCACGTGGGGCATGCTCTCCCTATAATGCCTCTGCTCTTCCCATTCCCTCCACCTGGAACGCTGCTCTCTTCTGATATTACCACCTCTTCCTCCTTTACCTAATTCAGGTTTTTGCTCATATTTCATTTTCTCAGCAAGACCTTTTCTGATCATGCTCTAAAAATCAGCCTCACCATCCATCTAACATGCTATTTTTTCCATTCCCCACTTTATTGCTCTCTGGAGGAATTATCCTCTCACATACTGTATCTTTCACTTTTTTATTTTGTATGTTTTCCCTTTACTAAACTGTAAACTCCAGAGCAGCAGAACCACTTTACTCTAGCTTGCCCAGGCCAGTTTCTGACACGTGCCCAAGAAGTATTTGTTGATGCCCAGATGACCTGAGCTTCTATGCTTTTCAGTTTTAGAGAGGAGAGAGGGACACAAGTCTGGAAGCAGCAATGGTGAGCTGGGAGGACACCTACCTCACCTCCAGGCTGAGAGATTCTACAGGTGTGGGAGAGCAAGCAGTCTTCATTTAGGAGGGCTCCAGAAAAGCACTGTGCAGTGCTCCTTGTTGGAAAGGAATGTTCCAAGCATATCTGAGGAGTGAGCTGATTGTGCTGTGGGTTACAGCGGGGCTGGGGGAAAGGTTTCAAGAGATGGGAAGGGTGGCAATTTGTCTGGGATGATGATGGACTTGTACAGCAGGACGTGGGCATCTGGGTGAGTGATGTAAATCTGGTAGGACTCTTCCTAATGGTCTTCCAGGGGGTAGGTGTGGTCAGGCTTTGAGGCTTTGGATGTAGGAGGTACGGCAGTCTTATCAGGATCACATAGTTTTCTGGAGCTCCCTGAAGACGTGAATACCTTGTCAGAAAGACACATGGAGACCATGTATCCCCAATATTTCATACACGTGACTGGAGTCCAATAAATTCTTGGCTGAATGAATGAATGAAAAACTAGGGCTTAAATTAAATAATTCTGAAGAGGAGAAAAACATAGAGTGATTCTTTAATCACTAACTAGTCACCAGTGTGCAAGAGCACCATGTAAATCCACAGAGGAAACGCAGAAGAATATAGCACA
>NW_007731024.1:288094-291051 GCF_000696425.1 Galeopterus variegatus | reverse complement strand
GTCACCAGTGTGCAAGAGCACCATGTAAATCCACAGAGGAAACGCAGAAGAATATAGCACATAGGCTTTGCTCTTGAAACAGCAGTTCAGATATTAGTACAAATCTCATTCATTACAGAACTTTGCTTTGTTTTAGTGAAGTACAGAAAAGAAGTATAACATAAATTAATGTCTTTCCAGTTGTAACGCGGAAGACGAATACATTGATTTACTGAGTTAGGAATGTAAGCTTCTTTGCATACGGAGCAAAGGAGACAATGATTGGATTGTGGATTATGGTGGTCATAGATGACCTTTTCTTACTCTTGTCTAGGCCAATTGATTGTATGGGATCCCGGGAGATTTACTTCCTCTCATGGCTCAGGTTGTTCTTTCTTAAAAACAGGGCTTAGAATTTTTGAGATTTTAGATGAGAAGTGCTAAAAGATTGCCAAAGACAATTTTGGTTGGTCTTTGGAATGAGTAGGCATTTGCTACATAGGGAGAGGATATGAGTAAAGGAACAGTAGCCTGGTTCCTGACGTGTCTGGGGAGTTAGTGTGGGCTCCGTGAGGCCTGTGCAGATAGGCAGGCCATGCCTGGATGTCCATCGACACTTCCAGCTTCTACTAGTGACTTGTATTGGGTTTAATCAATCTACTTGTTCATATCCTGGGGTTGGGGATGTGAGGAAATAATTTACAACTGTATTTACAAACTGGAATATTGTTAAAAATAATTTTTAAAGGCTCAGATGGGGAAGAGAGCAAAACCCCTGATGCATTCAAATCTGCAGAATAATCTGCCTACTATTTCAAATTTATCTTTCTTAGCCATGTTTGGTAGCACATACCAACTAAGTAGGTCCTTCACCTCTCTTTGAAGCTCATGGCTATTACCAACACACACACACACACACACACACACACACACACACACACTCCCATTACCAATCTGGAGGCAACTTTTACAACAGCAGATATTAAGAACTCTCAAAGTTAGTCNGTCACCAGTGTGCAAGAGCACCATGTAAATCCACAGAGGAAACGCAGAAGAATATAGCACACAGGCTTTGCTCTTTAAACAGCAGTTCAGATAATAGTACAAATCTCATTCATTACAGAACTTTTCATTGTTTTAGTGAAGTACAGAAAAGAAGTATAACATAAATTAATGTCTTTCCAGTTGTAACACGGAAGACAAATACATCGATTTACTGAGTTAGGAATGTAAGCTTTGCATACAGAGCAAAGGAGGCAATGATTGGATTGTGGATTATGGTGGTCATAGATGACCTTTTCTTACTCTTGTCTAGGCCAATTGATTGTATGGGATCCCAGGAGATTTACTTCCTCCCATCACTCAGGTTGTTCTTTCTTAAAAGCAGGGCTTAGAATTTTTGAGATTTTAGATGAGAAGTGCTAAAAGATTGCCAAAGACAATTTGGTTGGTCTTTGGAATGAGTAGGCATTTGCTACATAGGGAGAAGATATGAGTAAAGGAACAGTAGCCTGGTTCCTGACGTGTCTGGGGAGTTAGTGTGGGCTCCGTGAGGCCTGTGCAGAGAGGCAGGCCATGCCTGGATGTCCATCGACACTTCCAGCTTCTACTAGTGACTTGTATTGGGNCTAAGCTAGTTTCTTTTCTCTCCACTCTTTCTCTTTCATGAGTGAATAACTGTGGAGTTGTCCAGAGATGACATGTTTCATTAAGAATATGTTACTTATATTAACATGCAGCGTGTTCATTATGGTCATTTCTGAAATAATAAATAAATACTTTTAAAATTCTTCATTTTGATCTCTAATGTTGTAAAAATTGATAAATAACCCTTATAAACAAAAGCACTTTGGGGGTTCTCAATAATTTTTAAGAGTACAAAGGGGTCTTGAGGTCAAAAACATTAAAACTGCTGTTCTATGGTTATCTGGAAGCATAGACATCTCTGGGACTTGGCCTTTTCTATCAGCAAAACATACCTAAAAGGTCTTGTCTCCTCCACCTGGAGAAAGCCATCTCTAGGATCAGAAGCTACACCCCGTTTGCCTGTGCTGCTTCCCCTGCCCCACTGGGCTTCAGGCTCTGTTGGGTACTTGAATTCATGGTACACCTTGCTCCTCTCTACCTGCAGGTATATTTGTCCACCCCATCTCGGGTTTGTGAGACTTGGGTCTTTATTTTTTTTGCCTGCTGAAAACTGTGGTCCTTGCCAGATGCTTTCAACTGAGAGACCTAACCCATCTTGGATAAAGAGAAAGAGAACCAGGTTTTGGGAGAGAGGTATCTGGGGAGGGAGTCCTGGACCTCTGTGGTCCTAATTGGTCTGGACCTGTCTACTGTCTTTCTGCCTTAGACATCATAAAGTATCCCGAGTGCCTAACCTGTCTCTTGGAATGTACTTTGCAGATAGGTTAAGATCTGAACTTTTTGAATAAATAATATTCAAAGCTCATACACATTTGGTCTGTTTGCTGACCTGGAATGTCTGCCAAATACCTCCTTAATTAGACCAACCCTCTTGGTCTAATACCCCTACCTGACATGAGCAGATCACCTGTTATGGACTCATTTGAAAGTTCTTTGCTGTTTGGTCTGACTTGTAGCTAGTGAATAAGCCTTTCCGGAATGGCCATTTCTTTTTAACTGTGATTTTTCTCCCTCTGTGTTTAATTATATAATTTTTCAAATAAACAGTAAAATTAACAAAAGTTTACAGTGAACATCCTTTTTTTCACAGCCTCTACTCTTACCCTATTTGATTTATTGTGAATCTGTCTGTCCTTGTATCCAGCCATTAAATGTAATTTTTAAATTAAACTTTACCAACCAACTCTATGTTACTGAAGAGAAAGATTTTTGTTAGCTAAGAGAGTTTCTACGTGGGAAATAAAATCTAACTGACTAAAATTTTTTTGGAATCAGTTAAACCTTCAGAAGAAAAATATTCATGTCAAAACACACTGTTCAGGAATTCCATG
>NW_007731024.1:271279-286834 GCF_000696425.1 Galeopterus variegatus | reverse complement strand
CTCCAGTTATAGTAATTGTTTCTTGACAGATCTCACAGTGTTTAAGTTTTGCACTCTTTTCCTAGTAAGCTGTTGTATACACAAGCTCATGATTTTTCTATAATTAAAAAAAAAGTAAGAGTGGGGGACTGTTTTAATGACATCTGTTTCAAATTTACTTTGCTTCATTTTGCAATTATGCTTGGAGCTTTCTTATCTATCTTTTGAAGAAATAGTAACTGTGTTTGGCATCAACTAGGCTGGTTATGACTTTATATACCAAAATTAAATTTCCCCTCAACTGTTTTTTACAGGCTGTGAATTTCTGTTTTATGGTTTCTCCTTATAGTTTTCCCTTGCCCTTGTATCAATAGCTTTATCTTCTTTTTTTAAACTTAAAAAAATTGAGGTAAAAACCAAAAGAGGTAGTAGCCAGAAGTGACCATGAGGGAGTATAATCTCCCTGCAACTTCAATCTCATTTTTGGTCTTTTTCTACTGGGCTTTGACAATTTGAGAACCTTACAACAGCTTCATTTCCTTGACATAATTTCAGATGCCAGTGGTCACTGGATCCCTAAATGTATTGTATTTTTATATTTTTTATTTGATACGAGCTGAAGTTTATTTTTTATTATTCCATTTCCTAGAAAAGTAGTTTAAAGGGAAATCAGAAATATTCATCTTTTGTTAATTGTGACTTAGAAGACATACAAGCCAGGAAGTATTTCCCCCTCTAAAGTACTGATTTCAAGATTCTGTTCACATTCAAGTGAGCTTACTGGATTAAAGAGCTGATTTCAATCTCTCTTCCTTGTTAGGAAACCTTATATTTCTAAATTACCTACATCTGGCAAACACTTAAACTGGAAAGTCACTAGATACTCATTTAGGTGGTCTCGTTAGTAAATCTAACCTATAAAGCAAAAGAAAATAAATTGCCAAAAACCGTGAAAATTACAGTGGCTATGCAACTATGTAATAAATATATCTATTCAGTTGATGTTTCTTAAAAATAAGAAAGAACTTTACCATTGTCTCTGTTTTTTAAAAACTGGCATGGACCTGGCTTTCTGTTTCTTTTCTCTGATATTCAATCCCTGTTGTTAAGAGAAGTGATTACCATCAGACCACAGGATATGAGAATTCTCTGACCAGCTCAGATCTCCAAGTAAGCAGCCTCTTCTTGGTAATTTAATAATCCCTATCTGCCACATTAGTTCTCATTTGCAAAGCAGGATATTTTATAATATTATTTAATAAAAAAAAATGCTGTTTCTTAAGGGAACATCACAACATAAAAACTCATTGGACTTTGAGTGAGACTAGGGGGGAATCTCCATTCTGGCTCTGCAAGACTTTGCTACTTTCCCTGTCCCTGGATGATTCTTGTCTTAATGGCTTCATGACTTTCAGCTGAAGTAGGTACAAGGCAAGGCTGTTGACTTTTGGGCCTTTTGAGTTTATCCTTAGATGTAGGTATAAACTTTTCCTCTCTAACTTCTTTAGCTCTCAGTTGCTTCATCTGAAAAAGTAAAGGGGATGGAACTAGATATTCCCTTCTAGTTCTAAAAGTCTTTCAATTTTGTGTTTTTCAAAATGAGTTGCTTTATAAATGCCTTGGTCTGGGCTTATGCATAATGCATTTTATAAAGAGATTGGTTTTTTTTTTCCTTTTTGTCTTTTTTCGTGACCGGTAACGGGATCGCAACCCTCGGTGTTGCGCCCGTACCGTGCTCAACCAGTGAGCGGACCAGTCTCTATATGGGATCCCAACCCTTGGCGGGAGCACCGCCGCGCTCCCAAGCGCCGCACTCTACCGAGTGTGCCACCGGGCCAGCCCTAAAGAGATTGTTTTATCTCTTGACTTGTAGTGCAGATAAAAGCATCAACTATTGTGTCTTCGAAAACACGAAAAAAGCAACTCTCTCTACTTCCTTTAGTTAGACTTGGTAACTATGAGAGTGGACAGATCTCTGCAAGTGTCTCTAGCTGACATGTGTCTATAATCTCTGATTTAAACAACCACTGTTTTCTACATGGAATTTCTCAAGTTAATTTGATTGATGTAATACGTGGTTGATGTAATATGAAGAAAAGTCTCTTCTTCCAGTTAAGTTACACAAATCAAATTAGATGGCTATGACTTTCAAAAATATATCTTTCAGATTTTGGTAGAGACAGCAGCCATCCCACTTAAACAATCAGCTGCTTTGAGTGCTATTTTAAAGAACTTTTAATAAGCAAACCTAAGAAATGCAAGCAATCATTTCCTAACTTTTCAGAAAAGTACGACTAAGAAGTTATATTTGATAGTCAAGACGGCCACTTTTCTAGAGTTCTTGCTGAGCATGTCAGCTTTTTGGTTGTGTGATGGTGTGCTTCTGTGTTGTCATGTGTCATCCTTTCCCTTATTTTGGCACCTGCTGGAAGGGATAGCCTGCCACAAGATTATTGGATACAACATTGAACTGTGCATCTGTAGCATATGTCAATAAAGGTGTCTCCATTTTCAAACACTGTCCTGAAACCACTTTCTTGAATTGGATAGTTGAAATCATTTCCAAATACACTCTTTAGCTGAGTAAGCAGGATGAGTAAGTAGGCACCCGGCCAAATGTACTGGTGAGCAACAATAATGAGCAGAAAGTTGTCCCATCGGGACAAGAAAGTACACATGCTGCTCTTAGAATTGCCCTCAGCGATTCGAGTGTCTGGTGTTTGAGGGGCTGAGGGAGGGCAAGCAGAGGTGAAGAAATGGTCAGGGAAGAAGAAAAGAGAAGCGTCGGGAATACAAACTTGACCTCATTTTGTGGAAAGCGCCTGGAAATGATGGATGTGATGTATGGACCATTCTGAGGCGCAAGTAGCATTTTTTTTGAATACCATAGCAGTGACTCAAGTGTATTATTCTCTATTTGAACAAATATATCACAGAAACTCAGTGGAGGAGCCTAGAGAAGCAGTTTCCAAGGGAAATAAACAGGTAAGAAAGCAATTTAATGAGCTCCTGAGCATGCAGCACGGAAGGTAAGTGGTAGGTGGAAGAAGAGAGAGTTCAGCAGCTCGTGCACTGCCTTCGAAAAAGTTCCAGTTTTGAAAAGCTCACATTGGAAGGTGAAGTGAAGGGCCTCTGAATGCCATTCAATTCAGCGCCGAAGTTTCCGTAAGGATGGAGAACCTGTCATTTTAATCTGCATGGCGTTCTCTGTTCTTTCCCATAATTATATTGTTCTTCAAAGAGGCAGCCAAATATTCAGTGGAGATTTCTCTGAGAAAGAAAATCTGAACAGTCTCCACAGGGATGAACCACTTACAATGATAAAAGCCCTTGATTAGGATTTTCAGCGCATTTCACTCCTATCATAGAATATCTCCTGAACAGGTGATGTGAGCTATTGCAGCGGTCCCCCTGAGGTGGTGCAGCTCCCTCCCAAGAGGACAACTGTGGTGGTGAAGGGTTTGATAGTGAGATGGAAGTGAAAGGCAGCAGGGTTGGTCCCTAGCTTGAAGGTGAGGAGTAACCTCCCCAAACAGCCTTCTCTCTAGTGTCTCAGAGGAGGAGATTCTTGAGGACTGAGGTGAGTCACTTCTGAGTTCTGTTTCCACTCTCTAAGATGAGCACACCCTCTTAGATTTGAAGGTGAGGAGTAACCTCCCCAAACAGCCTTCTCTCTAGTGTCTCAGAGGAGGAGATTCTTGAGAACTGAGGTGAGTCACTTCTGAGTTCTGTTTCCACTCTCTAAGATGAGCACACCCTCTTAGATGCTGCCCTGGGGGAAGAAAAGTGAGGAGAGGACAGGCAAGGGTGAAGGACGACTCTGAGTCCCATTCATAACCACAGCAACTGTACTTGATTCTGGTGACTTCCCGGAGCTGTCATCCACGAAGTGTTGACAAGTGTAGGGGATGCTGTGGTGCACTGCCCAGAGCCTGCTTTAGGATCAAGGCACTCATTTTCCCAGCTGCCATGGGTCCTGCCTCATGATGGCTCATAGCCCCTTCATAGGGACAGCTCACATTCAGTGGCAAAGATGCAGCCCCCAACCTCAATTCAGGAGAACGTGGAAGGGCCAACCCAGCTTCAGAGCTCCCCGAGGGACTGGCCTGTGCCTGTGTGGTATTCCTCTCCCAGGTCTTGCTTGTCTCACTCCTTTACAGGTGTTGCTCCTGAGTACCTCCCCGATAAACCACCTGTACACCGACTTCCAGCTGACAGTCTGCTTCCTGGGAAATTTGAACAAAAAATTCTAGAAAACAAAAAAGAAGCTAAAAGATAGTGAAAACAACTTGACTAAATAATCTTGCAGTTCTTTGACTCTGTGTATGTTCTTTTACTCAGGAAATATTTGATAAGAACCTGTTATGCTCCTAGGATTATATGATTTGATAACTTTGACTGGAGACATGAGAAGACTTTAGAGTCTTCAGGTTGCATTTGCTAAATTTGAATTTCTCCCTGAACTGTATGGAATTATCACCCATATATAACCTTAGAATACCATTTGTACATTGGTAACCTGAAGGTCAAATCTGCCTATACATGTGCTTTTATGATCCATGGAGTAGTTTTAATATTTTGATTTAAATGCAAATTTTAAAAATGAGATTTCACATAAAATCAAGATTCTGGCTGCTTTTAAAAACTGAAGTTCTGGCAATGCAAGACCTGCATTCTTGGAAGGCACTGATCAGCTGGAGCCAGTTAATGGCTGACCTTAAGACCAGTACCTATTCTAGTTTGCCACAGTGCCCACTAAGCCCTGTTCTGTTATAGCCAGCTTCCTTTACTTATTTGTACTTCCTTCTAGGCCCCTGTAGGCATTCAAATGTGTGGCCTCTTTCTCAATTATTAGGTTCAGGAGGGTTTCTCCCAATCTCCAGACCATTTCTAACGACCTTGGTTGAAGGACATTTGAGACTTGTCCCTCCTACCTGACCTGCTGAAGTGAGATGGTCTCAAAAGTGTCATATATTCTTCTTTTGAAGTAGAGCACAGCATTGAAAAAAATTATCTTCATTTCTCTAATTTCCTTCATTCTTCAATAATGCATTTAAGAAATATTCATTGTGTACATCACATTAAGCGCAGGTACCATTACTGAATTTGCAAGGTGACCCCATTCTCACAGTCAGACACTTTCGATAGCTGAGGAAATAAGCTGAGGGAGGTACGGGGCTTCTCCAGGTGGCAAGGGCAGGTTTGGAGCCCATCAATGCTGTGGCCTCCAGGCCGTCTTCACTGTGCATTCTATCTCAGCACAAAAGTAGACGCGGCAGGAGCTGAGCCTTAGAAATAGTTCTTCTGCTGAGACAGGCAGATTTGTTCTGGCAAAGTTAAGGGCTTTGGCCATTAGCTAGAATGTTCATAGAAGCCTTTGGCACCAAGTCCAAGTCACGTTGGGTTAAGAGATGAACCAGAGGAGAAACAATTTATGCTGTATGGCAAGTGTGTCTCTGAGCACACCTGAAGTTGGGAGTGAGCCAAGAGGGAGTGAGGAACTCAGGGTGCTCAGGTGCAATGAGAGGACCCCTCCCCTACCCCGTGTCACCACAGGCAGGAGTGGAGATGGAGCCTAGAACTCTGTCCTCTCCTGCCGACTCACCTCCTGCCCCTCAGTGTCAGTGATGCAAGCTCACAGTAGTATGTACTATTTCTTAACAATATATATATTAACCATCTGCCTTGAGAACATCAGGACTGTGGTCATCACACCTTCCACCCTTGCCCTTAGGATGTCATTGCAAGCAGCACAGAATTCCTTATCCCCAGACTCGAATCGCTGGAAGTTGATTTTTCCTTTCACTTCATTTGCCCCTGTACCCAACTCCTGACATTATTCTACTGCCCTCTGGATCTCCCAGCCAGTCATCTGAGACATCCCCTAGATCTTCAGCCTCTTCTCTGGGAGTGACGGCTACCTGCTTGCTCTGACTGAAACCTGGCCCAGCTCTGAGGTCATGGCGTCTTCCCCATACTCCCTTTGGGTGGTTGCCATTTTCTTTCCCACCAGCCTCATCCCAGTGTGTCTGGAAATGGGAGAATTTTACTCCTTGCTTTTTTGTCACTTCCAGTTCATGCTCTGTCTCTCTTCCCTAAAACCCTTCAACAGTTTGGGCCCTGTCTCTGCTCCTGCTATGGTGAGGTGGAGGCAGGGGAACAACCCTTGCATCCAAATATGTGCACCTCCACACATAGACTGTCCAACCCCACATCCCTTCTTATTGTGTCACCCCCAACCCCCAGGCCACTTCCCACATACCTCAAAGATCTCAGCTCCTGGCTCGCTGTCACTCTCCGAATGTGTTCTTGTCAGGAATCCCGTGTATGAACTCTTCAATATTCTGGATTTTGAATTTGTCTCCTCTTCTTCAGTGATCCTGTTCTCAGCCGTGCACACCTTAGAAATTGCCATAATCAAGAACTGAAACATCTCCGTAATCTCAACTTAAGTATTTTATTCTCCAATGATCGCCGGCTAGCTTTCCAACTCACTCCTCCTGGTATCCAGATTTCAACAATTTCTCCACCCCAGCTCTTCAGTGATCCTGTTCTCAGCCGTGAACACCTTAGAAATTGCCATAATCAAGAACTGAAACATCTCCGTAATCTCAACTTAAGTATTTTATTCTCCAATGATCACCGGCTAGCTTTCCAACTCACTCCTCCTGGTATCCAGATTTCAACAATTTCTCCACCCCAGCAAGACCCACTGTCCATTGAGCTTACCATCCTTTTACTGTCCTTCACTGCTCTCATATTCATACTTCTTTTCTTAGCCAGTTTAAGATATGAAGGAAAAAAAGAAAGAAAAGGCCACAACAATACATTGAGCTTTCAGAAGGAGAGAACAATCCTAAGGTGCTAGAAATGTGGAAAAGAGAGAGGGGGTTTGGGAAGTGATAGGTTGGGCAAAGGACATAAAGAAATATCATGATTTGTAAGAATGAATATGCTAGTAATAAAATAAATAAATAAATAAATAAATAATACATTGTATTGCTTATCATTATAATCACTGTCTTGAATGAACTCTCAACTTCTTCATTCCTCTCCACCCTCATTGTCTTTGCCTGTCAAAGCCCCATGGTCTGATTAATTTAAGCTCTTAGCCTGTTCTGCCCCTGTGATGATTTAGCTGGACGTGGCTGCAGAAAAACACAACAATGCAGAACTATCACACCTTAAATTCATGGCAATTCCTGAGTGCTACCTGAAAATTTTGTTCAACTTCTCTTTGTCATATTATTTTTGACAAGTATTTAGCTTGTCTTGGATCTTCAAGCCTCTAATACCTCTCTGTCCTCCTTACCCTTAGCTGGTGACTTTGCTTCCTATTTCCCTAAGAAAATAGAAGCATTCAGAAAATAACTTCAAAAAGCTCCTCCCACCACATCTACTTACCTCCCTGCACCTGCTTCTTATACCCACCCCTTTTATTTTTGACAAGTATTTAGCTTGTCTTGGATCTTCAAGCCTCTAATACCTCTCTGACCTCCTTACCCTTAGCTGGTGACTTTGCTTCCTATTTCCCTAAGAAAATAGAAGCATTCAGAAAATAACTTCGAAAAGCTCCTCCCACCACATCTACTTACCTCCCTGCACCTGCTTCTTATACCCACCCCTTTTCCTGGAACATGGATGGCTTTTCCTGGCTCCCATCAAAGATTGCCCCGTCTATTTATTCCTTGGTCCTATTCCTCTCACTTGCTCAAGAACACTGTCCCTGCAATTCTACCCTCTCTTCTGCATCATCAATTTTTCTTCCTCCACACTTTCATTCCCGTTAGCATAAAAACATGCTACTCTTTCTCTTGTCTTAAAAAATAATCCTTTTATGCCATGTCCCCCTCTACCTCCTGTTCATTTTTCTTTTTCCTTCACACACAAAAAACTCCTGGACTTTTCTGTGATGGTTAATTTTAAGTGTCAAACTGGCTGGGCCACAGTACCCAGATATATGGTCAAACATTATTCTAGATGTTTCGGGGGGGGTAGGGTGTTATTTTTTAGATGAGGTTAACATCTAAATCTTTAGGTAAAACAGATTACCCTCCTTAATTTAGGTAGGACCTCATCCAGTCAGTTGAAGGCCTTCAGAGAAAAGGACTGACTTTTCCAAAAGAAGAGGGGATTTTGCCAGCAGACTGCCATTAGACTTGAACTGCACGTCAGTTCTTCCCTGGGTCTCTAGACTGCCGGCCTCCACAAGTGCATGAGCCAATTGCTTAAAATAAGTGTCTCTCTCTCTCTCTTTCCACATATATCTTATTGGTTCGCTTTCTCTGGAGAACCCTCCACATCCATCATTTCCACATCTTCTCTTTCTGTTGTCACTTGTTCCTACTCCGTTTGCCTTTGGCCCCCATCATTGCATCAATACTTCTCTCAGCAGGATCTCCAATGATCTCCATATGTCTAAACCCAAAGGTCAATTCTTAGTCTCTATTTCTCTGCCTCTGTCAGTGCCATATACTAACTACCTCCACCTTGAATACTTTCTTTATCTCAGCAAAGACTCTGCACACTCTCGGCTTTTCCTGTCCCACACTGGTTGCACCTTCTCAGTCTCCTTGGCTTATCCTTGCACCATTAAGTCCAGGGACCTTGTCTCTTCTCTATATCACCTCCTAGGTGACCTCACCCCAGTCTCATCTGCATATTGAAGCCTCCCAAATTTATATCTTCATCCTCAACCTTTTCCCTGGACTAGAGGCCTGTGTATCTAACTGCATACTTGATGTCTCTTTTTAGAGGTCTAATAAGGATCTTCAAATGAGCATGTTTAAAACGAAACTCCGAATATTCCCTTTTCACCTAAACTGCTCCTCCTGATATTTTCTCAACTTCAGTTAATGGAAAACCATCCTTTCAGTTGCTCTGGATACAAATTTAAATTTATCCCGACTCATCCCTTTATTTTTCTCTTACATTACATCCAACTAATTAACAGATCATGTTGTCTCCGCTCTTAAAGGAATCCAGTCATGTCTTACCACTGCTGTTGCCACCACCCTACTGCAAGCTTCCACCATCTCTGGGTTATTTTTATAGCCTCTGAATTGTTCTTTCAGTCTCTACCCTTGTGCTTCTCGAGTTATATTTTCAACATAGCATAAAGCGTGAGCTCCTAAACTACCTAACTTAGATATGACGCCACTCTACCAAAAACCCAACTCACCCATAATAAAAGTCAAAATCCTTACCACACCATGGAAAATCCTTCATGACCTGGAAACCTCTCACTTCCCTGGTCTCTTCTCCTACCTCCTCCCACTCGTTCCCATCCTCACGCACTGGACTCTCTCCCACGCAAGGTCTCTGTGCGTGCTGATCCTTCTGCCTGAAATGTCCTTCCCCCAGCTGCTGGCATGACTTACTCCCTTATCTCCTTCATATCTCTGCTAAAATGTTTTCTCATTGAGGCTTTCCTTACTACGCTTCATAAAACAGCAGCTCTCTACCAACTTCCCTCCCCTTATCTCTGTCTATTATCACGACTTGACACATTATACGAGGGTACCTCAAAAAGTTCATGGAAAAATAGAATTAAAAGATATTATGAATCTTTCCATGAACTTTTTGGAGTACCCTCATATATTTGTCTGATTAGTTTGTGGTAGGTCTTTCCCTGCTAGAATATAAGCTCCATGAAGACTTTTGTCCACTACTTTAGCTCTAGAACCTAGAATAATGCCTGGTACATAGTTAAGTACTGAATTAATATTTATTGAACAATGAATGAATGTAATTTCTATGGCAGGCTAACCAAAAGTTGCTAATGATTTGAAAATGACCTGATTATAGTTGTCATTTATCTCCATTAGCACTGCTGTGAAGTTAAAAACAGAACACATGCTGGAAGGTATGCATACATCTTTATTTTATCTTTTCCAAGTCAAAGTCAGCTCATTTTAGAGATTTAAACCTTCCAGAATATGCCAGTTATCTTCTTTCTCTATCAACCACTTTCTGTTCTTTATTGACCCCTGTACATTTCTTTTTTCTTTTGAAGATTTTGAAACACTTCCAAGAGAATACATTCATGATCTTGATCTGTAGTCATGTTAGGTCTGAAATAAATAGTATTTTTCTTTGGCCAACAAACAGATTAAAAATATATGGTTTGAGGCTCTTCATCTAGGTCATTTGATAAATATTCAAGCTCTCTAAACAAATAGCAGTTGGGACAAAGAGTCTGCCCGTAACTAAGGTGCAGCCCTGAGAACATAATGAAAGGAAGGAGTCAGGGACCAGAAAGAATGGGGCCCAGCTGTAGACAAATGCCACTATGGCCAAAAGTAAATAGAAACCTCCCAGAGCAAGGCCATCGTCCTTGCTAAGGAGGGCCCTTGGTTAAGGCATTCCAGTGAGACAGGCTCAGTGAGAAGGGGGTGACCCAGTCCTGGTAGATCTTTGCCAGAGGTCAGCACATGCGGGATAAATCCCAGACACAGTAAACTGGAGCACTGACAAGCAGACACATTTCACCCAGAGATAAGCCTGCAAATTGATGAGACATAATAAGCCCCATAATTAGAAAAAAGAATGAATGGGCAAAAATGCCTACTCCCCAGACGAGTACATTTTTCCTCTTAGAAACAGTTATTTGGACATTATTATCTTCCAGAAATGGGTTGTCTGGAGACTTGGACAAAGGCTTTACTTAACTTGGTCTCTCAGAGTTCATCTTGAGTTATATATTCAATCTCCTTACTGTGCCTGGGTAGAAGCATTTATTTTTATTGACCACAGAGTTCTCTTTATTTTAATTAATAAATTAATTTTTATTGAAACATATTGACTGTACATATTTATGGGGTATAGGAAATCAAATGTGTACAACGTATGATGATCTATTCAGGGTAATTAGCATAGTCATCATTGCAAAACTTAATCATTTCTTTGCGGTGTACACAGTTGATCTGTTTTTTATTCATTTAGTAACATGTAGTAAATCATAGTTAACTACAGATTCTTGGGTCAACTATACTCCTTACAGGTACAGGACACAGGACTTATTTTTCCCATCTAGCTGTAATTTTGTGTCCATTTTTTCTTAAAGCATGGAAAAAGAGTCTCTCTTGTCAAGGCACTGAATGGCTATCTCAGGTTCCCCGGGAATGAGCACTGACCTTTGTTAAGGGAAGACTATACAGACATATATTTAATTACAGAAATCAAAAAGCTAAACCAGTAATCAAGGAACTAAGTGATCTTACCCAGTTTATTTAATAGCAGAACTATAGCTTTGAATCCTGACTCCTGTTCAGTTTCTTTACTCTAGAATTTTCCTTAAAATACCTTAAAATGACAGCTACAAGCCCCTTGATCTGTAACCCCCTCTAACAATGATGTACTACTTACTACCTCTTTTCATGGAAGCCTCTCAGATCTACAGGCTGCACCTGCTCTCTCTCCTGTTACTTACCCTTCGTTCCTCAGCCATTTGAAATGAGACTTCTGCTACCTCCACTCCACTGAAAGAATTATTTTCCTAAGGCTACTAAGACGTATAAATTCCCAAACACAATAGATAATTTTTTAAGACCTTATCTCACTGAAACTCTTCGGTGCTTTTAACCTTGTTCATTATTTCCTCCTTCACCAAACTCCGTCGTTTCTGGAAGCTCCCATTCCTGTATGTCTTTCCATGTCTGCCCTCTCTGCTCTTCTTACTCTGTACACTTTCTGGGGTGCCTTTATCACCTCTGATGGTAAAAGTCATTACTTTTGATCGGAGAGATCCTACATTTCAGGCCAGAACCTTCTGAGTAAAATATCTACTTGCTTTTGGACAACTGGGCAGCATGTTCTTTATATTCAGATTCACAATGCCCCCAAATAATGGTCTTGTCTTTCTATAAATAACCCCTGAGTCACCCAAATTAGTGACATAGGGCCTGCCCATGACTCCTCCCCCTCTCTCCTGTCCACACAAGATGCTTGCAGGCATAGATCCTGGAAACATGCGACAATATGACCAGTTACACTTTTGGAATCTATTTGTTCTTCTGCATCTCTCTTATTATTACCTTTTCAGGCCCTTATCATTTCTCACCTAAGTTGTTATCACAGCCTGTTTGTGGGGTTCACTCATAAGGAACCACTTCATGGGCCTTGGGTCTTCCCAATACTATCATATGATGGTTGCTCATGGGAAGTGGGTGCTGTGTTTTGAGTGTCCCCTCCAACCCATGTTGAAACTTAACTTCCAATGAGGTGGTAGAAAGTGGGGCCTTTAAGAACTGACTGGATCCCAAGGACTGTGCTCTTGTGAATGAATTGATTCATCCGTGGAATAATGGGCTGACGGTTTAATGAGCTGTCAATGGGCACGTTTCTGATGGCTTGGTAACTTATGCCATCCTCGCCATGTGATACCCCAGTTGCCATGAGACCCTGTAGAAAGTTCCTACCCAGAAGGCCCTCATCAGATATGCCCTCCAGACTGTGGACTTCCCAGCCTGTGAAACTGTAATAAGTCGATCTCATTTCTTCATAAATTACCCAGTTTCAGGTATTCTGTTATAAGCAATAGAAACGGACTAATACAGTGGGTAAGGTTAGTAGTTGCAAATTTCATCGATTATTACCCTTAAACCACTTCCTGGAGCTAGCTTGCCCTTCATAACAAATGAAGAGAACAATAAAGTCTTTAAAAATCCTTCTACATGGCCGTCCTCTAGAAAGGATGCTGCTTGCTTCAACATTTTTATAGAAGAATAGGAGGCTCCACACTGCTTACCCTTAATTTTTGCCCTAGGTGACAGTGGGTCAGGACATTTGCTCTGCCTAAACCTGCTTGCAGAGGTGGCCTGCTGAGTGATCTGCACCTGCTCTGGGGCCCCCAGATTGTTTAGGAAGCTGATGAATTCCACCTTCAGACAGAACACAGGAGCGGTGGTGGGCATTTTCAGGGTAGTTCTCAGCACTGATGTTGGTAAGAAATGAAGGAAGGACGGAATAAAACTGCTTGGCAATTTCCTGACTATAAACTGAGATTTCTGTTTCTGATTATCAAAAAAAATCCAAGGACTAGCTTGCACATAAAATAGAGGCATCAAAAATTTATTGGACTACAAGACAAAGATTCACAGTTGAATTCTTAGCCAAGAGTCTTGTTCATTTTACGCTGATTTAAAGCGGAAAGCAGGGTGTCATTGATTATGCTGTTTTATCTCCATTCCTCCCTTCCTGCTCCCAGCCACAATGGCCTTTCAGATAAACCATGTTCTTTCCTCCCACAGAGCGTTTGTACATACTGTTCCCTAAGCCTGCAAACACCCCTTCTTCTCTCCTACTCAATCTTCATATCTAGTAAATTACTCTTCATTCTTCAGATTTCAGTACAAATCTCTTCTCCAGATACCATGTATACCTCACCCTCATGAATTTCTATTTTCCTATGATCTCTTAGAGTCACTTTGCCCCAGTTCTTATTAAACAACCATTTGGATCAGTGTTTGATTAACGACTGGCTCTCCCCACTGCAGTGTAAGCACCACGCGAGCCTGGGCCATGTTGCTTTTGTTCACTGACTTTTATCCCCCACACCTCGTGCTGTGCTGCCTGAGGATGGCATTCGGGAAATAGTTGTTGACTTAGCGAATAAATGATGGGCTCAGCAATGCCTTGAAATAGTAAGTTTACTCCACCAAAACTCTATCTGCCTCATGCTAATTGTCATCAGTGGACAAAAAAAGTTGTTGTGCATTAAGTGAGCTTTCTGTCTCTGACAGTGGTGCTAGGAAAGAGTTCATGAGAGGGTCACACATACATACATATATATATTTTCTGAACATTCTCATGAATAGGCCTCAAAGCATCCTGTTTTTTTCTCTAATAGCCTATTATATATTTCTGGTGCACAAATTTGTCATCTTGACACATTTTCTCAATATATTTTTAGTTCCTACTTCTTGGGAGTGCAATTTTAAGAATCCTATCCCTTCTTAGTTGATTTTGACCCAGATTTTAAATGTTTGGTGTTCATATTCATCAAGCAGGACCCCTTTTCTTGTGCCTCCCACGCCCCAGGCAGTTTTATTTGTCCACACTTGCTTTTTTTCATATAGAAATAATATGTCTGAGAATTTACTTTGTGTTAGACATTCTGCTAAGGATGTCATTTTTCAGTTTAGTTTGTGTAATACACAAAACAATGCCTGGATATGGCCACTATTATTATTTCCATTTTACAAACTAGGAAACTGACACCTAGAGTGTTATTCCCTGGCTCAAGTTCAAATATTTTTAGAAAGCGGTCAAGCAGATACCAATTCCAGAAAACAACCTTTCTGTCAATTGTGTAAACCCAAATGGCATTTACAGCGTTCTTTTTTAACATGTCTTTTGTTAGTGTAACAAACACATTATGTGCTATTATACTGTGACAATTGAACATTCAAGGCAAATAATGAAATATTTGCTTACTACTTTTATATCTCCTAAATATTAGTAGCTTTTCTTACAATGGAGAACGTTTGGGGAAGTGAAGGAAAAAAAATTTAATGACCAAAGAAATACATCTACAAAAGCACAGTGATATTTTTTGTTTCACTAGCAAAACTTGCCTTTCTCCATATAAACAGTACATTTTACCAATTCCTGGTTATCTGTAACGATCGGCCAAAGGAAAATTCAAGTACTAACTTCTTCATTCGCGTTTCATGGCTAGAGGGATTTTTGCTCTCTGGGAAAGCAGCAGCTCCCCCCGGCAGAAGGAGAAAGAAGCTGAAAGAAGCTGAGCGAGGCTGCTGCCTTCCTTCCAGTCGCAGTGAGGGAGAGAGATCCAGCCGACTCTGTGGTTATGGCGTTTGCCCTCAAGTTACCACTTTGAGTGAGAGGAGTGAGGAATTTCACTAATTATACTGGAATGATGATAATTGAAAACATTATCAACAAGCAACTGTTGATTTCGTAGTTATAGGGATTTGTTAAGAAATGTGGTGTATTAATCCTTTTTGTGTTGTTTTAACAGAGTACCTGAGATTAGATAATTTATAAAGAAAAAGATGTTTATGTGGTTTGCCATTTTGGGACAGCTGCATCTGGCGCCAGCCTCAGACCACTTCTACTCATGGTGGAAAGTGGCAAGCAGGAGGGTACAGGCAGATCACATGGCGAGAGAGACAGAGACACAGAGAGAGACAGAGAGAGAGACAGAGAGAGAGAGACAAAGAGAGAGACAGAGAGAGAGAGACAGAGAGAGAGAGACAGAGATGGCAGGGAGTCATTCTGGGTATATATATCGAGGTGAAAGAGAAAGACACATTGCCAGGTACTGTCTCATGGTACATTTCCCCAGCTCACAGGCTCGTGTATGTGTGTGTGTGTGTATTTATATATATATACTTGAAGCATTTTGACAAATTGAATGGAAAATACTGTATATGAGGGTACTTCAAAGTCACAGGAAAGTAGAATTAACAGACAATACAAATCTTTCCATAAACTTTTATTATTTATTCACTTATTTTCTTTCCGTGAATTTTTGAAGTACCTCCATATGTCTAAAATGCCTCTTTGTACTTATCTATCTAAGCGGGGGGGGGGGGGGGGGGGAAAAAACCC
>NW_007731024.1:267204-270726 GCF_000696425.1 Galeopterus variegatus | reverse complement strand
GGGGGGCGGGAAAAAACCCTCTGAAAAACAAAAATTTTCACAGCTAGGTAAATCTTCGTAGCTACATGTAACATAATTATTATTATGTGGTCATAAGACACTCTCACATCCACTCATTCCCCAACAAACTTTGGGTATATGTGTGTATGTACACGTACATGTGTATGTGTGAATGCATTTTCTTTCACAAAGGTCTAAGTACATGTTTTCTATTCTAGAGAAGGCCAGGTTTTTTATTTTTTATTGGAATCTATGTGTAAATTAGGCTTTGGGATTTTTGGAACCAATTAGTATGTACCAAATAGTACCTGATACATAGCAAAACCTTTTAAAATATTAGTTGAAAGAATGTTATCAAATGGTTAGAAGAGAGAAGATCAAATGTTCACATTCCAAATAAATGATTAAGTTTTGCAGTGGTGAATATGCTAATTACCCTGATTTGATCATCGCCCATTGTATACATGTACTGAAATATAACTTTTGTCTGCCATAAATATGTATAATCAATATGTTTAAAAAAAAGGAGAATGAATGAGTAAATGAAGAATGAATGAGAATACTCATGTAAATGCATTCTTTGTGTAAGCATTCTGAGTTGTGAGTATACACCTAGCTGTTTCCACCTATCACCATTAGCTCTTGAGAACAAGGAGCATGTCTGTTACTCACGGGCATTTCCAAAAGCTTTCTCAAGTCAGGGTCCTGAGATTAGGGTCTCCATAAGTGAGCACACACCTAAATTCTTATTGCTTCAATGTGACCTTTAACATATATTCCAGTCATCTGGAGTATCCTTAAGGATGTGTTGTCACTGCATAGTTAGATATTTTGCAGAATGACAGAAGAATTTGCTGGAGAATTGGCTGAAGCAGTTAAATTGTAATGAGTACAAATATCCTGAGCCATACACACGATTTATAATGTGCTGAGATAGCCACAGATAATTGAAATCTGGACCACGTGTGTGGACTTTATACTGACCATAATCTCTTATTTTGATATCCAAGATATCTAAAAATGTTTCCTTTCCTTGTATAAGGGTAATTTCTAGTTAGCAAAGCCTTGTATGCAGGAAGGCCACATTTTGACCTTTTAGTCAAATGCACTGAAAATGTGCATAAAAATTCAAACTTTGCCTTGTTTTATTTTAGACTGCATGCTATCTCAATTAATAGAAGAAATATAAAATGAAACCAAGAATCACCTTTCCTCAAATATTAAATAATAGATTAATAATTGTACTAGGCATTTAAAGAGATTATGGGAAAATTGCAGAACTATATTAAAACCTGGCTTATTAAGTTTGCGTTGACTTATGATCACCTGAATATCCTTTGTCAAGATGCTGACAAAACCACAGCAATACAATTGCGAGTACAAGAGCAGCTAATAAATGTATCAGTCCCTGTTTCCTGACAGTGCGTGTGTGCCTCAGATAATTGGTTCAAGTTTCTTGCCTCATTAAAGACAACCTGTCCTCTGAGATCCTAGGGAAACATGCTCATTCTCTCCAAATTACATTAAATCACATACTGAATGTTTTTCTCCTCAAAGATTAACCTCCAGGAGAAATGGTAACTCTCAGGACGTTATACGTTCACTAGTGCAGTTATTGATGCCCAGAATAATGGTAAACAATGGAAATGTGAAATCAGCAGGCTTCATTACAGAGGAGCAGGGAGGGTACCATGTAAAAGAAACCATATTGATTTCACTAATTTGAATATGGCCAGACCAATGAAAGGAAAGATGTTCATTCTCTGGGAGGCAGAGGGACAGGTGCCTGGTTAGTTGCATTAAATGTTATTGGTCCTACAAAATGGTTAAATAAATTCCTAGATATTGGAGTGCCTTTAAGGCAAAGCAATAGCTCCCTTCTATTTTGTTATGTATCAGTGAAGTTGAATTAGCTCTTATCAGAACCCTTTATGTAACATTCAAATAAAATGGAGGATTGCAATTATTTTCAGAGTTATTTTGGCAAAAATTCAACTTTTGTTGAATCAGTCAAGATATTTAAGGTGATAGTGCAACTTCTGTAATTATTTTGGCTGATTGATTCTCTTCGCAACTTTAATCAGTTTGTTTGACAGTACTTCCAGTAAATTTCTAATATCTATTTTCACACTACAACCTCCAAGCAACCCGTCTGAGGAGTAATGAGTAAGAGGTAATTAAATAACTTTTCATCTATTCAGTAGGTATCTCTGAGGATAGGAAATTAGGGATATAGATATTTAGCATATCTTCTACTTTTAAACAGTATTGTTCCCTTCTTTGGATAATGACATGTTTGAATTAATATACTTTTTGGCTTTTACTGTAATATTAACAATAACTCATTTTCTAAAAAATAACCTCACCGTCAAAGTTTTCAACACTCCCTTCCCAATAATAACAAAATATATTTTATAAAATTTTAATAAAATTTTTCTAGTTTTCTAAATCTGAATTAAGTAATACTAATATATATTATGATAACCGAATTTGATAGTTACAAAACTAAAAAGAGAGGGATGCATACATTTTCCTCGAAAGAGTAGTCTACCACCTTTTGTGAATACTGCTTACTAGGAAAACAAAATACTATCTCCAAGCAATTTATTTTCAAATTTGTTTCCTCACAGTGGTACCAAGAATGCAGAATATAGCAGAATGCAAAATATAGCAGAATGCAGACATTTAGAGAAGTTTCGTAACTAGCTGAATGAAGACAGCCAAAGATAATTACAAATATAAGAAGACGGCATTTGAATTAGAAGTGTATCTTGCTAAATTGGATATAGTCCTGACATAAATCAATATATGAAGTGTGATTATATGAATAGAGCCTACAAGAATGAAATTGAGATGTTAGGTCAATAAATTGTAGGTTTCTGTGGAATCTTTTCAGGGGTTTCCTGGGAAGGGGGAATGGGGAGAGGAAGTAAGTGGGAGAAAGGAGAAGCTAAGCCACCAAGTCTATAGCTTCAGCCCCTCTTTTCTTCTGGAAGCTGCCGAATGTAGTATTAAAAATAACCCCCTGTTTAAAAAAAATGTATGAAAGCCACTGGCTTTACATGTGGGTTCTGGACTAAGTGACTTTACCACTTCCAAACTTTTTGATCTTGGGCATGTTACTCAACCTCTTTTAAGCCTCAGTTTCTTGGTCTACAAAATGGGAATAATAATTGTTCCTACCTCTTAGCATTGTTGTGAGAATTCATTGAATAAATATATGCAAAACTCTTAGTATACTGCTGCAATAATTAATTAATTAATATTAATTTTATTATTTTATATTGTAAAAAAACTCACGTGTTCTTCATTAAAAGAAAAAAAAGAAAAACCAACTCATTGGCATTAGAAAAATCAGGAATGACTTGTTTATTAGGAGGTATATTGCCTAAAGTATACAGCAGAAATGAAATGAAAGAAAAATAAACAAATTAATTCACCCACATACACACACAAAAAAATCCGGGGGGGGGTGGGGAAGAAGATATAACAACTATACTTTTATGAAGTTGTTACAACAAG
>NW_007731024.1:259762-266967 GCF_000696425.1 Galeopterus variegatus | reverse complement strand
AAAGGAGAAGCTAAGCCACCAAGTCTATAGCTTCAGCCCCTCTTTTCTTCTGGAAGCTGCCTAATGTAGTATTAAAAATAACCCCCTGTTTAAAAAAAATGTGTGAAAGCCACTGGCTTTACATGTGGGTTCTGGACTAAGTGACTTTACCACTTCCAAACTTTTTGATCTTGGGCATGTTACTCAACCTCTTTTAAGCCTCAGTTTCTTGGTCTACAAAATGGGAATAATAATTGTTCCTACCTCTTAGCATTGTTGTGAGAATTCATTGAATAAATATATGCAAAACTCTTAGTATACTGCTGCAATAATTAATTAATTAATATTAATTTTATTATTTTATATTGTAAAAAAACTCACGTGTTCTTCATTAAAAGAAAAAAAAAAACCCAACTCATTGGCATTAGAAAAATCAGGAATGACTTGTTTATTAGGAGGTATATTGCCTAAAGTATACAGCAGAAATGAAATGAAAGAATGGTATGTATATCTCCCAGTTAGTTGGAGCCAAGGAAGAAATTTGAAAAGTATATCATCATGTAGGACAAGAACTTTAGTACCAGGTAGCATGTAAAATCTGGACCCAAAATGAAAGACCTTTTCTTGTTTCTTTCAGAAAGAATGGTATGTATATCTCCCAGTTAGTTGGAGCCAAGGAAGAAATTTGAAAAGTATATCATCATGTAGGACAAGAACCTTAGTACCAGGTAGCATGTAAAATCTGGACCCAAAATGAAAGACCTTTTCTTGTTTCTTTCACAAGTCATGTTTCTTTGTTTCTCTTCAGGCACAAACTTTTCAAGTGTTGACAGCTCACTGTGACTTCTCTTCTCTCATTTCCTTTCATTCCTTATCCCTTTACAATATTGATTCTGTCCCATTATTCTGCCCAAATTGTTTTATCAGTGTCACTATTAATTTCATGTTACTCAACCCTTATCTTCTTCGAACTCTAGCAGCATGTGACATAGTTGATTGTTTTCTCATGTTTAGGACACTGCCCTGCCCTTCCATAAGATGATACTTTCAAGGTTTCTCTTTCTTTCTGGTTGTTCCTCTACTCAACCTCCAAATGTTGATGGAAGGCTGGATTCTGAGCCTTCTGCTACTCTCCGTCTTCATTCTATCCATTCTCCTTGACTTTAAATATCATTGATATGCTGAAAATTCCCAAAGTTTCTCCTTATTGGGATTTTTCCTCTCTCTCCACTACCTACCTGATATCTTCCCATACATGTCTAAATAAATTCTTGAACGTATTGTGCTCAAAATAAAATCCTTGATTTTTTTCCTTTTGTCAAACTGTTTTTATTCTAGTTCTGTCCATCATAGTAAAACACATTACTATCTACCAAATTGCCCAAGCCAGAAGCCTAGGGATTATCCTTAATTTTTTCTCTACTTTATTTATGCATCATTAAGTTCAAATTTATGTCATCATTTTTTTGTTTTTACTAACACTGTAGTCCAAACCACCTTTTTGTTTCATGTGGACTAAATGCTGATCCCCTTCCCTTTTATCTGTTCTCCACTCAGTAGCCAAAATGATCTTTTTAGACCATAAATCAAAAATCTGAGCCATACACAGAGAAACTGAAAAATGCCTGCAGTGTATATCATATACCTTGAATGTGAAAGCCACGATTTCCTCCATACTAGGTGGGACTGAGAAGACTATAATACTAAAAGGAAGAGGATTAGCAAACCAGTACTTCAAAGAGGGAATAAGCTATGTAACAGCAAAGAGAAACTGTTCCCTATGAGAAGATATGGGAAGTCAATAGAGAAGCACATTATATAATATTTACATTTGCTAATGTTAGATTTATAAACTGTAATCTCGTTCTATGAGCAGGTTCTGGTTTTCTTAAGGAACACAATTTTCATTTTATTAATACCTAATTTTGTTCAGGCCCTCTAATGTCCCAGAGAATGCTGTCATAATATGGTTTATTCTGTATAAATAGGTATTATATTGCAGTTGCCCCCTACTGATAAAGCGACAGTGTGATAGTCTGAACAAATAACTGATACACCCATTAGCAAACTACACAGGATAGCTTAGCCATACATCGATTGCTTTCCTATGTATAAAAGGTCAAAGCAGGAGTCTCTCAAGCACTAAAAATTTGTCATTATAACAACAATCATGAAAAAGTTTGGCAGGTGCTATAAGTGTCATAGTTTCTGTATTCTATCCATTTCTTCAAGGTCAAAATTAATACAGAAAGGCAAATCATTTTGTAAGGTAATAATAGTTCCAAATTATATTGAAGTCTTCTTAATATCTCTCTATTATCATATTAGGGATGATTTAAAATGTTCAAATAAGCTCCAGCTCTGTATCTAACCATCTATTCTGTAATCTTGGACACTTGCCTTTAATTTTCTGGATGTGTGTGTGTGCATGTGGGTGTGTACACATGTGGGTGTGATTGTGTGTGCAAAAGATGGCCTTTACAGGGCCAGCATTGCTGTCTCGGTGTCTATAAATATTCAGCAGTCTTCCACACCCCCATGTCTTATGTGAGTGGATATTTTGTGAGGAGAGGGAATAGGAAGAAAAATTCCTGAGGAAAATTCCATGGTTATGTTGACATGGTGGGAAGTCTGGCCAGCATACACAAGACAGTGAGATAATCAAGAAATATAACAAATTCAGAGGTGGGGTTGCCAACTAGGAAAATGTACGCTCACCATGAATTTGCAGAACTCTCCCAGATAGGGTGGAATGGGTTTCAAACAAATTTTATTTAGACTTTAAGTGTTTAAGGTGTTCCCAGTTAACATGAGGGTTACAAAGCTCAGTTTTTAATTTTTAATCCTGCCAGAGTTTACAAACCTAAATACCTAATTTTTGACATTGATATGACACAGAAGGAAAAGAACAGAGCTTAGTAAGTTAAAATAGTTCTTAATATTAGATCCAGAGAAAGAAGAAAAGCTGAAATTTAGATAAATTGGTATCAAGTGTATTGTGATTTCTAAAACCCTGGAAATCATCTTTAATATATTATTATTATTTGAAATAACTTAATCAAATAACTTAACTTAGTGCTCCTCCCTGCATATTTTGCCCCCTAAACAATAACTGGTTCCCATTTAAATGACAGCTCTAAAATTAAAAATTAATTTGGTATCCTAGGTAAAAGAAAAAAAATCATTTATTCATGTATCTCTATAATTGTAAAACTTCAAATTATTAAAAACAAAATAGCTGAAAATAACCCACTAGTGTTGGAAATATTGAGATAAATATTCATTTTCTCTCTGTGTTTTTTGAGAAACAAATTGGAAAGCTCAGTAGCAAAGGCCCTGATCCATAAACCACTGTGTAACCTCCCCAATGCTTCTGCTCTAAAGATCTCATTTACTTACACAGTTTCGCTAAAAATTGCTCGAGGACACCGTATTACAAAAGATATGTGTTGTCACTACTTAATAAAATGTCATTGCCCCAAACACTGAAAACATGAATCTGCTTTAAAATCAGAAATGTCTGATTTTCATGCTGAATATTCTGAATTTTAAGTGATAATGTCAAGAAAAGACAATACACCAGTGTATTTGCTGTACTTATTCAATAATTTTTTTCCAGGAAAAGTTTTGTGAATTTTTTCCTGATGATCATGTCTTGGGAGAGGCTCAGAGCAGGATGGGACTATTTTAAATAGCTATCAGGCTCTGTTGGTATCAAACTACCATTCTCTTGAGATCATTAGGGAGTGATCCTGCTTCAGGAAGGGAGATGGATTGGAAAATCTATCTGGGTTCATCCATCCTTACCTTCCATGATACTGAAAGCTCTGATTGTCTTTGGAATAGTGTACAGGAGGAAAAAAACAAAAACAAACTACAGGAGAAGGCATTTCTCTCTGACATTTTGAACTGGAAGGTGGGTGTTTACAGATGAAAACAGAGGAAGCAACAATCAAGAATAAACCTGGGACCTCTTGGGCTCAGCTGTGTGAAGATCATTTTACTCTGCCCCTGGCCAGCCCAGGCCATTACCTTCAGTGGTTAATAAAAAGAAAAAGAAAAGAAAAAGATGTTAGACTTGCTTACTGCTCACATTTAAGGAGTGAGACCTGGAAAAGCAAAGATCATCATGAAATATCCATGGAACTAGGGAGGTCACTGGATACAGTATAGGAATCAGGGAATGAGTTTTTGTAAGGAATGTAGGTTCTCTAGTTCAGACTTAGGATTTTCTGGTTGTGGCCTCCCTTAAAATCAAACAGAAAACCTACAACCTCATTCTAAGAATGCACATGGAGAGTTAACAAGAACTAAATAAACAATGCTCTGTTTGCTCAAATATTTAGCAAATACTCAGGGATTACTGCATACACCACTGTGGAGATTTCAGCCAATTTTCAAAGATGTTTCTATGCTCTACTAATAAAACAACTCGTGTATGTATAATGGCACATTGTAATTATTTCCACATGGTTAGCACTTAGACAAAACCTGATGGAAGATCAACATTTGATAAAACTTCATTACAAATCAACATTTATGACTGTACAGTCAAAACACAAATCCAACACAGAATAAAACTAACAGAAGCAATCGTCTGATATGTCAGTACATATTTCTTCTCATACTTTTTTTCTCCTTATCATATGTTTTCTGATTATGACCCAAGTAGATGGATGAAAAAATTACAGGAAATAACACACTGAAGTTTTATAGATGAAATCTTACTAAGTGTTTAGGGGTGGGTCTAACTACTTTAGCCATAAATACTTAGCAAAGTATTGCCTGTAATGCAAATATTTGTAGTGGGAGAAACCTCAAAAAGAATTCTTTCAGTGGAGCATCTGGATGATGGGACTATGTCCAACCAATCATGATTTGTGACTCTAATCTCAAGCAAAACTTTGTTCTGGATTATTTGTTCTTGTTTTAGTAATTCAGCTACATAGTAAAATTTCTACGTGAGGTAGTAGTTGAACAGAAGAGAATAAAATCCTTTCCAATTTTACTAAGAAGTTATTACATTTAGAAAGAAGTCACAGATTTAAAAAAAAATAAAAAAAGACTTAGCAACTTTTATGCCTAAAACTTGAAGTCTGTCTGTGTACAGTTTGGAACCAAGTACTAATATGGATTGTTTTGACTGGCCTCATGTTTTATTCTGGTGACCAAAGCTCAGTCTATTGAACAGAATTTAGTATTTAATAACATAAAAATGAATGGATCAGAATACATGTCCATTTGTTACTTTATCTAGCTCAAAGACTAAGGAAAATCTCTTCATATTTCATTCATTCAGCCAACTGTTCATTCTTTTCTCAAGTATTTGTTAAATACAGATTTGTGCCAGGCACTGCATTAAGTGCTTGAGGCATGTCACTGAGCAAGATAGACAAAGCTCCCTGGAAGAAAAGGACAATAAAAGTGAACACAAGTAAATAAATGCTAAAGTGTGTTAGAAGGTTCTAGGTGTTGTGGAAAAGAGAAAACAACAGAGAAGGTTGAGTGTGGCAGAACAAGTTCCTTTATTAAACAGGGTGATCAGGCCAGGCTCATTGGGAAGGTGAAATCGGAGCCAAGGCAAGGAGGTGAGGCAGAGGGAGAACGGTGGGGGATGAGCCAGGGAGGTGACCAGGAGAGTCTCAGCGTGTAGGGCCTTGAAGGCCATTGGGAATTTGGCTTTCATAGTGAATGAAATATGGAGTCATTTCAGGGTTCTGAGTAGAGATGTGGCACAATCTGACTTATGCTTACAACTTTCATTCTGACTGTTTTTCTAAGAACACGTTATGGAGCAGCATAGATAAAGCAGGTGATCCGTTTTGGGCTATTGCGATAATGCAGATGACAGCTGATGGTGGCTTTGCTGAGATAATAGCACTGAAAGTGGCAACAAGTAACAAGATTCTGAACATATTTAAAGGTAGAGCTCCCTCGATTTCCTGATAATTTAGGGGACTAATTTTTGACCTGAAAAACTAGAATGATGGACTTGTCATCAACTGAGATGATAAACAACTCTATTTGAGTGGGAGGTGGGGGGTATCAGTGGTTCAGGTTTGGACTTAAGTTTGAGATGTCTAGTAGACATCAAAGTGAAAGAATTGGGTCGGCAGGTATATATTTGAGTCTTGATCTCAGGAGAAGGTTATGAGCTGGAGACAAACATTCTTCGATCGAGCTGTATGCATGATATTGAAAACCATGGGCAGTAAGATGGGATCACCTAGGGAGTGAATGGAGATAGAAAGGAGCCCTGGGGCAATCCAAAATTCAGAAGTATAGAGAAAAGGAAGAACTATCAAAAGCACCACTGTGGCAGGGAAAGAACCCAGAGGATGTGTGGTCAACGAAAGGGCGTGTATTAAGGAAGGTGAGATCCACTGTGACAAATGTTGCTGAGGGGCCAAGCAAGGTGACTGAGAATTGATCATTGGATGTAGCAATATAGATGTCATCGATTAATTCAGAGAGCAGTTTTGGAGGAGTAGTGGGGGATAAAGTTTTAAAGAGAATGCGGATGGGGAAGGNACGTGTAGTGTCCAAATCAATAAGAACCCTATAAATTCAGGTAAGGACTTGGATTTCATTCTTAGTGTGATGGAATTACTAAAAGATTTTGAGAAGGATGACATTACATGATTAAGGTTTTTATGAGCTCTTTGGCTGTTTTGTGTTTGATGTACTATAACAGAGCAAGGATGGAAGGTGGAAGCCAAGTAGAAAGACATTTTGCCAGTGCTGGCCGTGGACGATGGTGCTTTGCATCAGAGCTCGGAAGTGTAGTGAGAAGTCGTTTAATTCTAGATATATTTAGATATTTCAAAACCAGGAATGATAAGATTTTTTTCTGCCGGATTGAACAGGCATAAGGGAGAGTGGCGAATTGCGGGTGATTCCAACGTACTTGGTCTGAGCCACTGGGAAATGGTCATGCCAACTGTTCATTCTTTTCTCAAGTATTTGTTAAATACAGATTTGTGCCAGGCACTGCATTAAGTGCTTGAGGCATGTCACTGAGCAAGATAGACAAAGCTCCCTGGAAGAAAAGGACAATAAAAGTGAACACAAGTAAATAAATGCTAAAGTATGTTAGAAGGTTCTAGGTGTTGTGGAAAAGAGAAAACAACAGAGAAGGTTGAGTGTGGCAGAACAAGTTCCTTTATTAAACAGGGTGATCAGGCCAGGCTCATTGGGAAGGTGAAATCGGAGCCAAGGCAAGGAGG
>NW_007731024.1:257423-258135 GCF_000696425.1 Galeopterus variegatus | reverse complement strand
GAGAGCAGTTTTGGAGGAGTAGTGGGGGATAAAGTTTTAAAGAGAATGCGGATGGGGAAGGAAAAGGCTATTCACTAAAGTGAGGAATATGGGGGGAGAAGCAGACAGGAGCTGAGGGTGAAGGGATGAATCTCAATGACTGCATCTGCTGCGATTAATTTTCCTTGTTGGCCACATACAGCCAAGTTCTTAGGCAAATCTGAAGGAATGCTGAATCATTTATTTTCTCAGTAATTAACACTTAATCACTTCATTAAAATATTTGTTTTCTAAATTCAAAATCGGTTTTGTACTTCCCTGTTTAAGCCTTCTGAAAATTCATCTTGCTAATAGAAATACGAATCCCTTGTAAGGTTTTTATGGCTCAGAGACAATGGATTCTTTTCTCTTTATTGAATTATTTGTGTTACTGAATCTGGCTATGTTCTGAATCTCATATTGTAATAAGTTATTATTTATTGTAGTGCAAGCACAATAATACAGTTACGCAATGCGTGGCACTGAGTTAACTCTGAAAATAATTGGACTGTATACATTCCTGCCCAAAAGAAAGGCAAAGGTTGTAATTGTACAAACACTTTTATATTTATATATTTGGGGCATGATACAGGCAGATACCTGTCCCTTCTGGCAGAGAGTAACTAGACAGTCTTCTAACTTGTGACTTAGTTTCTCATAGTGCTGGACCTTACTGAAACTAGATCAATATTTT
>NW_007731024.1:249455-256807 GCF_000696425.1 Galeopterus variegatus | reverse complement strand
TTCTAACTTGTGACTTAGTTTCTCATAGTGCTGGACCTTACTGAAACTAGATCAATATTTTGGGGGGCTCTTTCATCCTATTTGTACTTCCTACTCTCATTAAGCATTTTGATGACTGAAGTCAAATTCACCCTTTGGGGAATGGTACATTGTATGTCTCTTTCATCCTAATTAAAGTCTATGGGTTAGTACAAATGGTTGAATTTAATCATTTTGTTTCATTTATAATTTTTTTATTGGTTATGAATATTCATGAGATGCAAAGCTAATTGTCCCCCCTCATGCCCAAGATGTGAAGGCCAGATCCATACTGGCAGCATGCCCATTACCGCAAATTCCAATTGTACCCCGTGTCCCCCACCCAATTATCCCCAACCTCCCTCCCCATCTCCCTTTCCCCCACTCCACTTTGTATTCCAAATGGCATTTAACGGGCCTCACATGTCTTGCAATCGGTAAATGAAGAGTGGCATATATCTTGATTCTCAATTTATTGATTTTATTGCATATTTCTTTGAAATGGTCATTTTTCAGTAAGTTTTATTTTTTTCAATGTATTTATTGATAAATTTATCCAAATCTATCCAATTTTATTTGGTGATCTTGTAATTTTATACAGGCCTTTTAATTTGAAAATTGGTCATTTACTATTTTAAAATCTAACTTCTTTTCATGTAAAAAATGTGCTGCATCTCTGATAATCTTCCCATTTGAAGTGTTTTTAAAAACAAATAGAGGAGACTGAGTAAATATTATGACCTACAGTGAATTAAACAGCATAGTTACCAAACTAAATAGGTGCTTCTGGAAAGAAACATCTGAACGTGCAATTTCTGTTTTGTGCTTTAGTTGAAGAACATCATGGAATATTTTTTCTGGAAAGTCTCCTTGGCTTAGCTGCTCTGCTTTCTCTTCCAGCTTAGAAGCTGCTGTGTACTTGTTAAATCCCTGCCAAGCAGCTGAATTTTTCTTTGGTTCTGAAAGACCTGATGAAGACTTCGGAGGCAAAACAGTACAAGCAAGAATTTAATTTTTATAGGTTTTGGTGATAGAAACTTCAGGCCATAAATTCCTGCCACAGAAATAGAGTAGTAAAGGGCTCTATGGGCCTACTATTTTAAAGACTGTCATTTACATAGTATTTTTTCTTAAGCCCTGCCTTTAGATTACATGTTTCTCCCTCCTTCATCTTGTGAAATAGATGACTAGATTCTTATGCTCAAAAGTTTTATGATATATATATATTTATATAGTTAGGTGTCGTGATATTAATACATTGCTACCAAGTCTCTTTGTTCGTTTATTCCTTTTTAAACTTATTTTTCTATTTACAGAAATAAATAAGGATCTTAGGAATCTTAGGAAACAGAATAAGGATCTTAGGAAACATGATATGAGTGTTATTCCAGTGGAAAGTAGGCTCATACAATCATCAGATTCATCGGGCACCTACGAAGGAACAGGTACTGTGCTATTTACTGGAGATAGAGAGAAAAGACACAGTTGTCTCCTTAGCAGAATCAGAGGCTAGTGGTATCACTGTATTTTTAAAATGTGATCAGATGAAAGTTACAAGTAGATGGTGGCCCTTTTCTCTCCCCTTACTCACTATGGAGTTGGGACTTCATCCTCATCTTTTACCAAATCCAAACAAGAGGTGTATTAGTCCATTTCTGTTGTTTATACCAGAATACCTGAAACTGCGTGATTCATAAGAAAAGGAAATTTATTTCTTACAGTTCAGAAGCTGGGAAACCCACAGTCCAGGGGGCGCATCTGGTGAAAGCCTTCTTGTAGCTGGGAGCTCTCTATAAGTTCCTGTGGCAACCAGGGCGTCACATGGTGAGAATAGGCTGAGCAAGCGAGCTAACTTGCTCACCTTTCAAGCCATCAGAACCGTGCCCATGACCACCCCCTAAACCATCAATGAATTAATCCATTCATGACGGTGCAGTCCTCACAATCTGTCCACCTCTTCATGGCCCCACCTTTCAATTACCGTAACAGGATTTCCCATCCTCTCAACACCTTTACAATGGAGATTAAGTTTCCAATGAGTTTTGGGAGGACATTCAGTCCACAACAGGAGGGTTCAATGACAGCAGATGAGTCTTAGGGCTTCTGGACTGAAATTGGGCAACAGCAAGGAGGCCAAGTGCCTGGGTTAAAGGGAGCTACAGTCAGTTCTGTCATCAAGCTTGGTTCATCGATAGACGGTGATATTAAGGAACAATCTGAACTTGAGAATTTTATGTTTTTTTTATGCAAAATTTCACCCACAAGAAACACTAGGTGAAAGCAGAAAACTGCAGCAGCTAAACACAGCCAGTTATAAGTATACAAAGCACATCTCAAACATCTACCATCAATGCCCGTTCACTGCTGTTATGCGTCACACTCATCCACACCTGGTGTTTCTCTCCCATTTCAGGTAACCTCCTTCTTCCTTCACAATAGCACACGTGCTGCCACACTTCCTATGAACACTTCTTCAAGCAAACTGCAGGTCTTTTAAAGATAAGGCACCGTATTTATTGTAGTACTCAAATGTATTTCTTAACCACTCAACATATGTAAAACTGTGCTCCTGTTTTCGTTAGGTTTCTGTCTTTTTTTTATTTGCAACTAACAAAGTTTCTGAATGTTCTCCTAACTTAGCTTTCCAATAAGCTCTGTAGTGTTAATCACACAATTTTGGATAGCATTGGTGATTGTTAGAAACATATGCCACATTATAACAAAGTTTCTGAATGTTCTCCTAACTTAGCTTTCCAATAAGCTTTGTAGTGTTAATCACACAATTTTGGATAGCATTGGTGATTGTTAGAAACATATGCCACATTATAGCAGACCTGTGTTTTCCATATTACCACACATCCCATATCCCATATCTTGCATGATTAAAAGCATAAATGGTTGGGAAAGGAAAAAATTTTTTTAGCCCTGTTGTTGTAGACTATATATTGCCTTATTATTTGGAAGACACAAGTAAAGAACTTGAGTGATTTTGAAAGTGCTACTCTGGGCAAAAAAAGTCGGAGAATGGGAGGCTTGAGACAGTCAAAGTGTGATGGTTGAACGTGAAGTCTTTAGTGATCCTGTTAGTGTCCTGGGCCTGAACTTGGGCCATTCCTGATATGATCTCTAAAGGCCATAAATAGATGCAATATTTCCAACGTTGTCATAGATAGGTGCAATATTACTGAGTTGTTTCTTTGCACTTCAGTAACTAGCAGCCAATTACCGATCTTTCCCAGGTGCTTCTGCAGTTCTCTGGGACCTCTTTTGAAACCACATTTGTATACTTGACTACGGAATCCATCCCATAGCCTCAGTATGAACAGGCAAAGTGACAGTTCATTCGTGCTGAGATCAATGAAAAATTTGTCAATCTGATCAACAATCTCACTATCTAAGCTTGCAAAAAAGACCATGTACTAAAAAGCCCGGTGAAGTTGACTGCAAAATGAGTACGTGGTAGCTGTGAATAGCTTTTGAAGACAGGAACTATAAGCCTGAATTAAGCCTGATAATTCTCTAACTTTTCTCATTAAAACAGAGTAAATTTTAATAGCTATAGGATAAAGATCACTGTTCCTGAGGAGTTCTAGAGCAAATATTAATTCCACTCTCTTGTTATCTAGATATTATTATTCCCCAGGTAATGTTGATATAGTTAAAGATATTTTCAAATGCCTACATAAATGTTTGCTGAAATATCTTCTTCAAATAGTTAATTAATAGGTGCAAAAGAGAGTAAATGAATACAAATATCTTTCCAAGTAAAACTTTCCTTAGCTGTATTTTCAATGCACCTGCTTAGCCTGGGAAGCTGAATTCCATTTTTGCTCAGTCTTCTTTGGCTTTTCAATCAAAATCAAGGCTGAAAAAATGTGATATGTGGAAGTTGTTAGTTTTCCTTTCTTGCCTTTGGCACAGCTCACCTCAGAAAGGTATATTCACTCTTTCAGTGCTTAGTCCCCAATTCATTATTATTTATTTTGTTCTTGTGGTTGCAGCTGCAGGGGAGCCTCATCACTTGCAATTTTCCCCTTGGTCATGAGACATATTTGCATTCACCCTACTGACCTTTGTTAATATCACACCTATCCAGATCATCCAAATGCCAACAGGGAGAGCTAGAGGAAATAGTAGTCAAAGCCCCATCAATTAGTTCTGACTCCTAAAATAACAATAAAAAGAACTTCTGTTAAAATGTGAAGATGAAACGCATGTATTAACCTTTGCTCCTTTCTAGCTGTGAATAGCTTTTGAAGACAGGAACTATAAGCCTGAATTAAGCCTGATAATTCTCTAACTTTTCTCATTAAAACAGAGTAAATTTTAATAGCTATAGGATAAAGATCACTGTTCCTGATGAGTTCTAGAGCAAATATTAATTCCACTCTCTTGTTATCTAGATATTATTATTCCCCAGGTAATGTTGATATAGTTAAAGATATTTTCAAATGCCTACATAAATGTTTGCTGAAATATCTTCTTCAAATAGTTAATTAATAGGTGCAAAAGAGAGTAAATGAATACAAATATCTTTCCAAGTAAAACTTTCCTTAGCTGTATTTTCAATGCACCTGCTTAGCCTGGGAAGCTGAATTCCATTTTTGCTCAGTCTTCTTTGGCTTTTCAATCAAAATCAAGGCTGAAAAAATGTGATATGTGGAAGTTGTTAGTTTTCCTTTCTTGCCTTTGGCACAGCTCACCTCAGAAAGGTATATTCACTCTTTCAGTGCTTAGTCCCCAATTCATTATTATTTATTTTGTTCTTGTGGTTGCAGCTGCAGGGGAGCCTCATCACTTGCAATTTTCCCCTTGGTCATGAGACATATTTGCATTCACCCTACTGACCTTTGTTAATATCACACCTATCCAGATCATCCAAATGCCAACAGGGAGAGCTAGAGGAAATAGTAGTCAAAGCCCCATCAATTAGTTCTGACTCCTAAAATAACAATAAAAAGAACTTCTGTTAAAATGTGAAGATGAAACGCATGTATTAACCTTTGCTCCTTTCTAGCTGTGAATAGCTTTTGAAGACAGGAACTATAAGCCTGAATTAAGCCTGATAATTCTCTAACTTTTCTCATTAAAACAGAGTAAATTTTAATAGCTATAGGATAAAGATCACTGTTCCTGATGAGTTCTAGAGCAAATATTAATTCCACTCTCTTGTTATCTAGATATTATTATTCCCCAGGTAATGTTGATATAGTTAAAGATATTTTCAAATGCCTACATAAATGTTTGCTGAAATATCTTCTTCAAATAGTTAATTAATAGGTGCAAAAGAGAGTAAATGAATACAAATATCTTTCCAAGTAAAACTTTCCTTAGCTGTATTTTCAATGCACCTGCTTAGCCTGGGAAGCTGAATTCCATTTTTGCTCAGTCTTCTTTGGCTTTTCAATCAAAATCAAGGCTGAAAAAATGTGATATGTGGAAGTTGTTAGTTTTCCTTTCTTGCCTTTGGCACAGCTCACCTCAGAAAGGTATATTCACTCTTTCAGTGCTTAGTCCCCAATTCATTATTATTTATTTTGTTCTTGTGGTTGCAGCTGCAGGGGAGCCTCATCACTTGCAATTTTCCCCTTGGTCATGAGACATATTTGCATTCACCCTACTGACCTTTGTTAATATCACACCTATCCAGATCATCCAAATGCCAACAGGGAGAGCTAGAGGAAATAGTAGTCAAAGCCCCATCAATTAGTTCTGACTCCTAAAATAACAATAAAAAGAACTTCTGATTTGAGGGTGAAAACACCATTCTGAAAACAAAGGGATTAAGTGAAAGTTTACATACTGAGTTTTAAGAAACCTGAACTCTTCCTCACTTTGGCTCCCCAGCAGGGTCAGGTGTTTAACCTTAAGGAAGGCGATTGGAAGAGTCTCCTCTAGGCATTCTGATTAGGCCAATGAAAATAAAAAGTAATGCTTTNGTTAGTTTTCCTTTCTTGCCTTTGGCACAGCTCACCTCAGAAAGGTATATTCACTCTTTCACTGATTAGTCCCCAATGCATTATTATTTATTTTGTTTTTGTGGTTGCAGCTGCAGGGGAGCCTCATCACTTGAAATTTTCCCCTTGGTCATGAGACATATTTGCATTCACCCTACTGACCTTTGTTAATATTGCACCTATCCAGATCATCCAAATGCCAACAGGGAGAGCTAGAGGAAATAGTAGTCAAAGCCCCATCAATTAGTTCTGACTCCTAAAATAACAATAAAAAGAACTTCTGTTAAAATGTGAAGATGAAACGCATGTATTAACCTTTGCTCCTTTCTCTAGTCCCAGTAAATGACAGTTATAGGATTTTTTTAAAAGGGTCCGAAGAAGAAGAGATGGAGGAGGAGAATAGAATCACCAAATTTCAGAATCTAAAATCAAGTAAGTGGCATTTCGGCCCACAAGTTTGAGAAAGCTGATTCCTAAGGAAATCTCCTGGAAGGCTCTAGAATTGGCAGTAGCACCAGGTACATCTACAAATAAAGTTTAGGATGCCAAAATTGGGGGATGGGTGGGATGTCAGTTTAAGAAGCAGTTAGAGACTAGGATTTTCACCCCTACTTCACACAATCTCATAGCTGGTTTGGCCCACCCCAGCATAATATTAGAGATTCTTCACTAGAGAAGGTGTGCTAGATGTATTTCATTTGCCCCTCTAACTACATTCTCCATCCTTTCCACCATTCCTTGGCCTTAGGAGGCTGCCCCATATGGATCAACTAATAGATTCCATTGTTCTTTTGCTTCCCACTGTGTCTGGCCAATGAAGAGCCCTGACAGGAGATCATAGGTAGTTAAGAAAGTAAATCAAGGCATTTACCCCCCAAGTTCTCCCCTATGAGGTCACCATGGGATGACTTCCTCTCCTTACTGAAGGTAATAGCTTCTCACTACTTGGCTTCTCTATAGGACTTTCTCCTTCTAGGTTCTAGCAAACTTTCCCTTCCTTCACTCCTTTAGCCAACAGGTAATAACAGCATCCCTTGTGGTTTCCTTATTCACTGCCTATACCTTTGTAAAGAGTCCCCTTATTAAACCATTTTTAAGTTATCCCAATGTGACTTACCGTCAAATTATTTTTATGCTAGGACCATGGGTGAAACAGATGGTTTTGGGTTGGAAGACATCAGGAAGATTTGAGGGTGAAAACACCATTCTGAAAACAAAGGGATTAAGTGAAAGTTTACATACTGAGTTTTAAGAAACCTGAACTCTTCCTCACTTTGGCTCCCCAGCAGGGTCAGGTGTTTAACCTTAAGGAAGGCGATTGGAAGAGTCTCCTCTAGGCATTCTGATTAGGCCAATGAAAATAAAAAGTAATGCTTT
>NW_007731024.1:245459-247566 GCF_000696425.1 Galeopterus variegatus | reverse complement strand
AAATGAAGAAGACACAGAATCCAGGAATCAGAATTCCAATACCAAGTTAGTGGTTAAGAAAGATCCAGCTGGGTACCAGGAAGAAACTTGTGTGGACTGGAGCAGGTCAGAAAGAGATGTCACTAACAAGATGAAATTGGTAAAAGTACTTCACGTACTTGAAACTTTTGAGAGGAAACTTGAGACACTTAAGGAAAAGCAGGTAAGTTAGTGAAAAGTATGTATGAAACTAAGCAAACCAAAATGTGATCATTATTAACTCCAAGTAGAACCAAAATATTGCTTAACAAGAAAGAAAAAGTTATTATAGATTAATGTATGACTTGGAATTTACATAAATTTGATAAGGTAAGTATTGAATAATAACCTAACCAAACTTATTACAAGATGCTACTGGAAGGTTGGTTGGGTTGAGAGAGAATGAAAGAGATTAAATCTTCATTATCCATAGAGGGAAACCTATAGACTATTCTCAAAAGCAGAAATATCAAAAGTAACAGTATAAGCACTTTAGAGTTATGGAGGTAACTNTCCCCACTTTGGCTCCCCAGCAGGGTCAGGTGTTTAACCTTAAGGAAGGTGATTGGAAGAGTCTCCTCTAGGCATTCTGATTAGGCCAATGAAAATAAAAAGTAATGCTTTTTTAAAACAAAACAAACAAAAACAACAAAACAGGGTTCAAGGAAGAGGCTTCCAAACACGAAGGTCCAACAGGTTCCCAAGCAATGAAGGTTACATTTGATAAGACTCATCTCCACGCATGGCTCTTCCATTCAAGTTTTTATAATGTAAACTCTTCATGATCCTAGTCACCTGAGAAAAGTTTCTAATAAAAAAAGAAAGTGAACAAAACAGACAAGGAGAGGAAAAGCAACTTGACAGGAATGAAGGTTATACAGGGAGAAAAAAAACACTCTTATTTTAATGGAAAGATAAGAGCAGATATTGTGTCACTAAGAACAGATTCTGTATAAGCAGAATTATTAGAAAACCAAACAAACTCCAAGAAATAAGAATATGATAGAAATAAAATATTCAATAGAAAGGCTGGAAGATGAAGATGAAGAAGTCTCTCAGAACATAGAGCCAGAGACAAAAAAAAACTAAATAAAAGAGATTTAGAGAGAAACAGAAAAACTAAAGATTAGTCTAGAAATTCTACATCTGAATAACAGAAAGAAAAAAGAAAAGGGAGAAAAATTATCAGAGGAAAAAAAATTCAAGAAATTACCAGAATTGTAGAACATGAGTTTGCACATTAAAAGGGCTGTGATATAATAAATTATTGTGATATAATTATTGTGATATAATAAATATAGAGTGCATTTTGGTCTTCCACCAAATATTTTGATTCCCAGAACATAGCTCCTATAACCCCTGGAATGTCTGAAGTGATAAAGGTCTTTTGTATGCTGAGATGTCAGGTGGCTGGGGCTCCCGGTTAGTCTCAGGATGAGGGCTGGTTGCTAGAGAAACCAACCAGGTGGCCAGAGTTGACTGAATTAAATTGATTAAATTAAATTAAATCAATTGGTGTCCACCAAAAAGTGGAGAATTGATTAGTGTGGGGGGAAAAACCCACATCTGGTGTCAGAAGTTTTGCAAGTTTTGTGAATATAGGGAAGGAAAAACAGGTTTTAATTTCTCCCCTTTATAAGGGCCTGTTCAGAGTGCAGCCTAATCTAAAAAATGAAACTACACCAAGCACTTCATTGTAAATTCCAGCCACAGGGGCAGAGACCCCAAAGCTTCCAGATTAGGCGTGGGTAGCAGGGATTCCTATGAAAGATCAGGAATCAGAATGGCTTTAGACTTCTCAGAAACAATACTGGAAGCAAGAAGTCAGTGGAGAAAATCTTTTAATATCCTTAAAAAAATATTTACAATGGAGAATAAAGACATTTTCTGGCCAAATCTCTGTAAAATTAGCTTCCCACATGTGCTTTTTAAGGATGCTATTGAGAATACGCTCCACTAAAACGATAAACTAAACTCGAAATGAAGAAGACACAGAATCCAGGAATCAGAATTCCAATACCAAGTTAGTGGTTAAGAAAGATCCAGCTGGGTACCAGGAAGAAACTTGTGTGGACTGGAGCAGGTCAGA
>NW_007731024.1:242227-244509 GCF_000696425.1 Galeopterus variegatus | reverse complement strand
GTACGGTACAGCAGCAAACAAACTCCAAGAAATAAGAATATGATAGAAATAAAATATTCAATAGAAAGGCTGGAAGATGAAGATGAAGAAGTCTCTCAGAACATAGAGCCAGAGACAAAAAAAAACTAAATAAAAGAGATTTAGAGAGAAACAGAAAAACTAAAGATTAGTCTAGAANTTCTCAAAAGCAGAAATATCAAAAGTAACAGTATAAGCACTTTAGAGTTATGGAGGTAACTATGAACACCACCAGCAAAGGTCTAAGAATTGAAAACTGTTGCTTCTAAAAGGGGAAGAACTCATATGTGTTGGGCAAGGGTGTAAGGGCCCTGTTGATATTCCTAATGTGTGTGAAAGAACTCTGTGCATTTATAGTTTTGATGAAATTAAAAACCAAGCTTAAAAAAAATAAGCAAAACAAAAGAACAACAACAACAAAACAACCCCCCCCCAAAACCCCATGTTGTTCAGTCAGGATTCTGCCCGAGTAATTTTCTATTCTAAGTAGTCTGACGTTAATCTTCTGGCTAATCTTCCAAGATTGTGGATTTATTTTTAATGAATTTCTTTGGAAAAGAAGAACATTAAAGTAATCACATCAACTAGAATGTTGCCTGGAATTCAAGTGAGTAAATTGTTTCCCAACAAGAATGATTTATAATAAGAGAATGATTTGCTATGTGACAATGGTAACAGTTTTGAATATTGAGTCTTAGGAGAACCTTGGGATTACAGAGCAGCTTAAGATAGTGAATCTCTCCATGAGACCAAGTATTCAGCATCTGCCTCTGTTACTGGGTCTGTGAGGCACACAACACCTGCATGCTTATCAAGTGAAATGATTTTCTGTTCCTAAATATAAATTCATTATCTGATGATTCACAAATAGAAATGTGCTCAGTTGATAGCAACCCAGACAGAAGAAGCAGAAAACTTAAATGTCATAAAACTCAGATGTAACTTTATATAAGGGTTGTTTATATGGCTAAGAAAAAAAACCCCTAAATATACTTATTAGTGTATTTGTATGTATCATGCATTGGTTTATCAAGGCACCTGGAAGGAAGTTATTCATAAACATCTGTCTTCTCAGACATTTGAAGTGATACTTGTCTAAGCAACACTGAAACTTATTTGTCAAATTTTGGTTTGAGATATTACTAAACTTTAAATCTTGTGATAGTCTATCTTGTCTTTGGAATTATAATTTTTCTTCATTTAATTTCAAGGCAGTCCTGAGCTATAGGGTAGAAGGAAGGCATGCAGGGTAAAAGTGGGTGTCAGGTGCTGGGATAGCTTTTGGGCAGAGAGACAGGGAATGAAGGACAGATGGAGAAGGAGCTGGGAGTAGTGCTCATGAGTTCCTACTTAGTTGCTTGTAAATCTGTGGCTAGTTTGTATATTAACATTACCTCTACCCCAATATCTCACCATTACAGGCAACAGGGATGTGGATTCAGAGAATCAGAGTTAAACTTGAGTTGGACATGGTTTACCTGGTTCAAATCTTATTAGTAGAATGGCTTTGGGCAAGTCTCAGTTTTATCCTGTGTAAAGTTGTGTTAATTTTGATATATAACATGTATAATCATTAAATAATTACTTTAATTATGATTTTAATTATTCATTAAGTGAATAATGAAAAGAACTGTGCTGCTGTAAAGATCAAATCAGATAATGCATGAAAAGTCCTTAGCACATGGACTGGTATGTAGCAAACATTCAAGAAATAAAGAAAAATTATGGGTGTGGGAATAGAATGGTCAATGGAATAAAAACAGGGAAAACCTGGTGTCTTAGTCCATTTTTTGTTACTTATAACAGAATACCTGAAACTGGGTAAGTTATAGAGAAATGAATTTATTTCTTATACTTCAGGAGGCTGGGAAGTCCAAAGCTGAGGGGCTGCATTTGGTGAGGGCCTTCTTGCTGGTGGGGACTCTCTGCAGAGTGACATGGTGAGTCATCACCTCTTTCTTCCTCTTCTTATGAATCCACCAGTACCACTCCCATGACAACCCACTAATCAATTAACCCATTAATACTTTAATCCATGAGAGGATTAATCCACTCATGAAGGTAGAGCCCTCATGACCTAATCACCTCTTAAAGTCCCTACCTCCCAATACTGCCACATTGGGAATTAAGTTTCAACATGAATTTTGGTAAAGACAAACCATATTCAAGCCATAGCAGGAGGTGAGTCAGGGGGAATTGATGGTGGGAATTCAGTCTTTTTACGTTCTTCATTTCCTTTCTGGCTTGTTTTCTAAATTTTGTTT
>NW_007731024.1:233193-241672 GCF_000696425.1 Galeopterus variegatus | reverse complement strand
TGGGAATTCAGTCTTTTTACGTTCTTCATTTCCTTTCTGGCTTGTTTTCTAAATTTTGTTTTCTCACATCTGACTGCAATAAAGAATATGTTTAAATTAAGTTATGTGCTTTCGTAATTAGCTTACAGCGATCTTTAAATGTAATTCAGGATATTTTCAGTTCTGGTAAAACCAGAGTGGATTATGTGGAGAGGGATGGATTGCTGTTAGTGACATTCAACAGTCATGTCCTGAGAGCACTGTATGGGTTGGTCATCGTGCTGAGGCCTCTGGGACAAAGACAGATGAGCCTCCTGCCCTTTCCTTAAGGAGTAAGGATACTGGAAATCACATTATTTTACTTCAGTTCAGTTCAACGCTATTCAATTCAGTTTATTTTAGCTCATTTCATGCTTCAGCCAGTTGTAGAATGAAACTGGATCCTAAAATAGCAGCACAACTTATCAGAGGGTTCTGACCTTAGGTAGCTGTAATTTCGAGAGGAAAACAAAAATCTGCTAATCATCCTGAGTCTTCTCTGTTCTTGTCTGATTGTAAAATAAAGGGAAGTTATCTAGCAAATAAAAGGGCTAAGATGTATCACTCACATAATCATAAAAGGACAATAAACATGATTTTTATAAAGATGATCAGGATCCTCAGAAAAAGATACATTCTCTGAAAGAGAATATTCCAAGAGGGGTTCATATACCCACCAAATGAATTCTTTATTTCTTCTATTTATATCCACTCATATATATGTATATTCTCTTTTCTCACTTATTTGCCATTATTGAGAGTTCATTGTAGTGACAAAATTATGATAATAAATATATCCATTATATTGTTAGTAAAAACAATTGAATGACTAAAATTAAAGTAGAAAATTAAATATCTTAACCTCTGCTTTCAGTCTACCTTAATCTAAAAATAGTTTGTTTTTAAACTGAAGCAATAATTTTATATATATGTGTGTGTGAGTATATATATGTATGTATATATGTATTTTTTCTTAGACCACCAGGAACAAATAGTCTGTCAGATTCATAACCTTCAAATCCTGCAAGACAAATAATAAAACTGACATGGAAAGGCCAAAGAGACCATCAGGTTCCTGGTTCAGTGCAAAATTTAGGCAATTGGGTTTAGAGAAGCTTCCAGCAGGTGAGATTCATAAGGTCTCAAATGTGCATATTATTATTGAGTTAGGGTCTTAGCCAACTCTTGGTAAAATCTCCAACTTGTGAAAGCCTAATGAGTCAATCACAAATCACTAGAGACAAACCTGACAAAAAGTTTGATAAAATTAGATTTATTGACCCAATGCAGCGAGGGAGGACATTTGGAAGATCTGGGAGTGCTGTTTAAAGGAGGCAGTGTCCTTCACAAAGTCTGGGTTCTCAGGGAAAGGCTCTGAGGAGGGTCCAATGGAAGCCAGTGGGGTTCAGTTCTGGCTTATTTGCTGTCTCGGGTGGGATTAAGATAAATGAAGATTAACTAGGGATTAAGTGCTGTCATGAGGCATTTGGCAGTTGGGTATTCATTCCCAGGAATAGATCAGCTCCAGCAAAGTGCATCTGTGAGAGTCATGGGTAAAAATGCAGTAGTCACTCAGGAAGAGAGCTGCATGGCACTGGACAGTTATGGCACGACCTTGGGAGAAGAGGCTCTTCCTGTTAATTACACAGCTGGCTTTATGCATCTGTCCGCTCATCCTGATTAACAGCAGGGTTCCTTGTTTCTTTTTCAACTGTGTTGATTTTTCACTCTTTCAATTCTGAACAGGTTCTTCTTTCTTTCTCTCACTCTTATTCATATACCTATAAATGTAAAATTTTACATTTTCATGTAAAAACATATATGTAAAATTTGGGAGCAGAGTTTTAATTCATTTGTTCATTTATTCAAATATTCAAATCCAATGCTAATAGATGCATACAGGTTTCAGGTCAGAGAAAATTCTATTTTTAAGCTGAAGAGACTAAAGTAAGGGAGTCAGAAGTAAGTCTGCAGCTTCTAATCCATTGTTTTCTTTAAAATATTAGGAAGCATATTTTTGTGGACATGATAGTGGGGAAAGGGTTGTGATAGACTGCACAGAGTCCAAGATTAAACATTCGCTCTCTTTGAGGAAGGCTCTCTGCAGCCTTGTTGAAACCATAGAACTATTATTATTATTTTTTTTTCCTTTTTGTCTTTTTTACTGACCGGTAACGGGATCGCAACCCTCATTGTTGCGCCCGTACCGGGGACTGGCAATGGTATCGCAACCCTCGGTGTTGCACCCGCACTCCTTGTTGAAACCATAGAACTATTATTATTATTTTTTTTTCCTTTTTGTCTTTTTTACTGACTGGTAACGGGATCGCAACCCTCATTGTCGCGCCCGTACCGGGGACCGGCAACGGTATCGCAACCCTCGGTGTTGCACCCGCACCGCGCTCAGACAGTGAGCGGGAACCGGTCTCCACATGGGATCCAAACCCTCGGCGGGAGCGCCGCCGCACTCCCAAGCGGCGCACTCTCCAGTGTGCCACCGGGCCGGCCCTGAAACCATAGAATTATTACAGACGAAGACGCCATGCTTACTCAGGAGAGTAATGTGCTGCTGTTAGTGAAAAAAAAAATCTGCCCACCCCACAGGGGTGGTCCACACACTGAGTGCTGAATTTTATGCATTGTTTTACTTCCTTACACATCAAAAGATTGCATAACTTGGTAGAGGTATAGTAATTATTTCCCTGTCATTAGATGGAAATCTTGNTACAGACGAAGACGCCATGCTTACTCAGGAGAGTAATGTGCTGCTGTTAGTGAAAAAAAAAATCTGCCCACCCCACAGGGGTGGTCCACACACTGAGTGCTGAATTTTATGCATTGTTTTACTTCCTTACACATCAAAAGATTGCATAACTTGGTAGAGGTATAGTAATTATTTCCCTGTCATTAGATGGAAATCTTGGTGATGGATGGAGAACCTCGATTGGCAATTTATAGGATGTAAGACCAATATGTTTCTCTGGGAATAGATAAATGTCTTGTTTTGTCAAAATCCTATTATTCTGATTTATTTGGCTGACTTTTATGTTATCAAAGAAGTTCTATGATAGATTGAGATGAATTCAGTTTTATTATTTCTTTATGTTGATGTTCAAGAATTAATGTGTTGCCTAAAAGCCACCTGGAATGACATTGTTAGTACCTCTTCCTTTCGTCTGCACTTTTACAATTACTTGGGGCCATTCTAAAAAGTGGCTGTGGTTCCTTTGAGCTAATAACATGTTATCTCAGCAAAACTGTATTTAGGATTGGGGGATGGATTTTCTTAAGTCTTTTCTGGAAAGCGACAACAGAATCAGAATCCTCCTCCTCCTCATCATCATCATGACAGCGTCAACGTTATAACTGCAATCAAGTTTCCACTACAAGTGACATTATATCAAGTACTATAGATGTCAAATTAAATCGACATAGCTCTTGCCCTCTGAAGACCTAAAATGTAAGAAGAAGACCACTGTCATAAAACAGGTATTTTAAGATTGTAATTAAACAAACACATACAGAGATTAAATTTACATTTATTTAGTGTCAAAATCTTGTAAAATCAAACAAGAAAGGAAATATTGGAGGCTTACAAATTTGGTTTTTAAAACCCTATTTCACTTGTAAGTATTTAAAATGGACAATGTATAATCCCTCCCTCAACTACTTCTTACTGTGTTTGGATTGTTTACTCTCAATTTTTAGATCTGATGCCCCTGAGCATAACCAGACACAAATTATTCTCAGTCTCTCTTTTAGAATAAAGGTAAAATCAGAGGTAACACATTTTAAGGCTAATCTCTGCTTCAATTAATAAACATATAACAATATTTATACTTACACATGAATATATCACATTGACACCTGCTATGTGTTATATTTTATGAATTAGAGTGAAATATGCGTTAAGGAAAATTGTTATCAACACCTCCCTTCCTTAGTTTTGGAGACTCCTGAAGAGCTGGCTTCACACCTGAGTTAATTCAAACCAGACATCTAAATTCGTCCACATTTGGATATAAAACAAAACTTTGAGTTCACACCATTTAAATTCTATGGACTTTTCTGATTCGTGCTAAGATTTATTTATTGAGACCTAGTTAGTGGGACAAGTCAAGAGTTCCATGGAAAAAATCACAAGACACATTTACCTGTAAGTAAGGAGGTGTTGGATGTTAGGCACAAAAGTGACTATAAAGTTACAGCAATATTGAAAAGGCAAATGAGATTCTGTGACCTCCATAGTATTATTTACAACATAATTCTAATATTTGAATAATTTTGCATTCTAATCTACCAAAAATAACATTTTTCTCAATATAAAATAATACATGCTTGTAATAAATAATAAAAATAAAGTAAAAATGGTTTGTAATTATGTCATTTAAAGAATCTACATTTCCTTTTGACCTTTTAAAATGATTACTAATTTAAAATACACTTTTTAATAAAAATGGTAAAATTATATTTTGTATACATTTTTCATTTAATATTGTATCAGAAGCATTTACCAACATCATTAAATAATATTCAAATCCCGATATGTAATGACTGCCTGTAATTCCATTGTATGGAAGCACCATTTTTTCTCCATTTCCTTTTTGTTGTACATTTAGATATTATTTCCTTTTAAGGTTTCTCTTTTAGTTAAATGTATAGTCATGTGTCACTAATGATGGGGATATGTTCTGAGAAATGTGTCTTATGGTGATTCTATCATTGTGTGAACATCATCGCATGCACTTACACAAGCCTAGGTGGTACAGCCTTCTACCCATCTAGGCTATGAGCCTATTTCTCCTATAAGAGTAATGTGTTGTGCTTGTTTACAAGGGCTACAATGTCACCAGGCAATAGAAAATTTTCAGCTCCCTTATAATCTTAAGGGACCACAATCATATATGTGGCTTTTTGTTGACCAAAACATTGTTATGCAGCACATGACTATATTACATACCTGTAAAGATGTGTGTGTGTTGGTTCCAGGGGGAACATCAAATAGTCTAAAATAGTGGCTAATTGAAAAAAAAACTCTAATTTTTATATAAATGTTCCAGCTGTTTTAGGAAATGCTGTTAAACAAACTCTTTTATTCATTTCTTCTTAAATATGAAGAAATTTAAAAAGAATTCATTTAGTTCTTTTAAAATAAAAGGAAGGATTTAAAAAAAGAATTAATGCATTGTGGTTATAGCTATTTTAAATTTTCAACGTTGTGATTTTACTTGACTGTTTAAATTCCTCTGTTACCTTCTCCCTACAACCTCAGGAAACCCTGATATTAATGCTTAGGGAAAAGGTAGGGTACAGAATTACAATATGATGCTCTAACTTGTCCTGATGGCTCAGTATGAGTCCTGAATACTTAAGCATTGCCTTTGGGCATCACATCTAATTCTGTGTTTACAGTGTTTGATAAAATGAAAGATGGCACAGGACTGCATATTGTACAAGTTAAAACCTATAGAAGAAAACCAGTTGTTAAATCTTGAAGAGAAGCAACAACATAGTTACCGACAGTGGAATTTCTGGAATTCTGTCTCAGAAAACAAGTCTACCATCAACTGGATTACCCTTATAGAATTGATGTCCAGAAAATCAGAAAATAAAAGAGGAAAGAGAACACTATTTTCAGTGTGAATAAAAGACTAAAAAAGGACATGAATTCTGAAAAGCATTTGGTTAGACCAACTTTAGTTACCAAAACTGTATTTTATTCTCTCACTCTACACATACGTAGAGAGAGAGAATAAAATAAATATATACAGAGAGAGTAAAATAGATACATATATATATAGAAAATAAAAACAAAAATAAAATAAATATATATAGTAAAAAATATATATATAGTAAAATATATATAGAGAGAGAGTAAAATACAGTGGAAATATTCTGTTAGAATAAAATACAATAATAAAGAGTAAAATATAAGAGAATCAGCTTTTAAAACATGAAGGAAACTTAGAGAGTATCCAACCACTAGATATTACAAATGAGGAAACTCAGACCTGGGGATGGCAGTGGTTGGATTTGTCCACCCAGTCCAGAGCAGTTTCCACGTCCCTATATACTGAGTAGATGAGAAAGACTTTGCTTGGTCAAATATTACAGCACTATTCTTGCTCTGAAGAGTCACTGCAGCTTTCAAAGACATGCATCTTCCTAATCATTGCTGGATTTCTAAGACAGTTGCCATTTCTCCAGGAATGTTATTATATAGATGTTTGCATTAAAGACACAGAAAAAGGAAAAACAAAACAAAACAAAAAACAAAGGACGTCTTATCTTCTGTCAGTAAGCTCAGTTCTCCAGCTGATGACTATTCCTATCAATAACCGCTTCCTGGGTGACCACAGATAGTCACATGGTTTTCAATACAGCAAATATACTGATGTCTCTAAAATGTAAATATCTAATTCTGACCTCTCCCTTAAACATGTAACTTCTGTATCTAAGTGACTGCTTGACACTTCATTCAGATGTCTAATAAAATAACTGATTATAACAAGTCCCAAACATAAGTCTGGATTTCCCAACACCCAATCTTCTTCCTTCCCCACAACCCCCATTTGAGTAATTGTTCTGATCAAAAGAATTGGAGTCATGCTTGACTCTTCTCTTCCTATACCCTGCTTCCATTTCTTTTGGTTCTAGCTTCAAAATATGTCCCCAACCTGATCTTTCTAACCAACTTCACTGCTATCACCTAGTCCCAGCCAGCAAGCATCTACTGTCTGGTTTATTGTAGTAGCCTCTCCCCTCATTTCTAAACGTCTCCTCTTGCTCTTCAATGGTCCATTCTCCACACAGTAGCACAAATACCCCTTTGTACTCAAAATCAAAGCAAGTCACTACCTGCTCCCATTCCTCCAAGGGTTCTCATCTTAATCAGAGTAAAACCAATCATGGTAAATCTTTACCATAGGATCATAATACCTACTATCCCTCTTCCCCTGGCTCACTTTGACCAAGCTACCTTGGCCTTTCAGATGGTCTTAGAATACCCCATGCTTGTTCCTACCTCTGCACTTTGGCTCTTGCTGTTCTCTGCCTGGAATGCTGTTCTTCCCTCAAATATGTACTTCCTCACTTTGAGATTCAGGCTTCTTGCAGAGGTCATCTCTTCAAAGAGTCTTCTTCTGTCACCATACCTAAACAAGCACATCCCATCAATTTTATTCCCTTCTGTTCTTTATCTGTCTTTTTAGAACTCTCTATCCCCTGAAATATGTTTTCTATGTGTGTGTTATTTTATTTTCCTCCCGGCTCCATTGGAATGTAAGTCCCCTGAGGACAGAGAACTCTCTTTCATTTTCTGTTGCCTTCTCAGTAACTTCAATAGTCGTGGTTGATTATAGGTGCTCAGTAAGGATTTATTTATTGAATGAATGATGAAATGTCTATTTTCATGTGCCAACATTGGACCATGGGTTGAATTTCTAATGATAGGAAACAGAAAGAGTATCTGCTCTGGCTTTGAATAACAGCCTGGCTCTTGTTCGTCCTCTTTTTTCTTTTTTTTTTTTGTCTTTTGTCTTTTGTCTTTTTTCCGTGTCCAGCATCGGATCGCAACCCTCAGTGTTGCCCCCGTACCGGACCGGGGACCGGCAACGGGATCGCAAGCCTCGGCGTTGCTCCCGCACCTCGCTCAGCCAGTGAGCGGGAACCGGTCCGTATATGGGATCCGAACCCTCGGACGGGAGCGCCGCCGCGCTTCCCAAGCGGCGCACTATCCAGTGCGCCACCGGGCCGGCCCATTGTCCTCTTTTTTCTCTTACAGAGTTCTGTGTGATTGAGCCAGTTTTCCTCTGCCTCTCAGTCAGTGCAGTGATCAGAGACCACAATTGAATTAGGAGTAGTAGCATTTAGTCCACTGGCTTGGTATGATGTCTCTCATTTAGTTGTACTATGTCTTCAACTCTCATATTTCTATTATTAATAATTTTTTGGTTAAGATCTACTGAAGTCAGAAAAACAAGAATGACCAAGATCTATTGAAGTCAGAAAAACAAGAATGACCATGAGAAAAATTCTAAATAATTGGTTAGCTGCACCTAGGGACAGATTCTGGTGCTGCATTAAGTTGCCAATAGTATTTGCCCACATAGAGAAAAAAAAAAATGTTTGATTTGGGCTTCATAAATTACAAATTAATGACAAGCAATACCATGATAGCCAAATTAAAAACAGAGATTTTGAAATAATGTTAAAACATGCTTTGATTAAAGTCAAAGTAACTGTTAAAAATGAGTTTTGCTGCTTTTTTTTCTTCCAAATTTTATTTTATTTTGTCAATATACAATGTGGTAGATTATTGTGGCCCATTACTGAAACCTCCCTCCGTTCGCCCTCTCCCCCCTCCCTCCCAACAACCTCCTTTCTGTTCTGTTTGTTTGTCGTATCAACTTTAAGGAGTTGTAATTGTTATGTCTTCTTCCCTCCCCCCCACAGGTTGTTT
>NW_007731024.1:220124-232551 GCF_000696425.1 Galeopterus variegatus | reverse complement strand
TTAAAAGACAACCACAGAGTGGGAGAAAATATTTGCAAAATATACATCTGACAAAGGATTAATATCCAGAATATATGAGTTTTGCTGTTTTTAAGCTCTCTGGCTATCACATAGTGAATGTTTTTCTCTTAACTGTCTTTGTTTGCATGGTTTATGTAAAACATTTGCTGTTACATGAGGAAAAAAGTTTTATTTTCTCTGAAGGGTCTCTTTGATCCCCTAATCTTTCTCTAAATTTACTGTAGATGTGGGAAATTGAAGGTCAGCAACAATTCCCATGGGGAGGAAGGGGCTGAAAAACTAATAAAAAAAAAACTGGCTCCAAGAAGGTCTTGTCCTTTCTCCTCTGTGCCTTGGGCTGACTTCTTTTGCCATTTCCCTTCCGGGAAGGTTAGGGTTGAGCTCCAAGCCTATTTTCTTGTAGGAAGACAAGCTGTGGACTTTGCTACTTGGTTGCTTTTACTTTCTCCAAAAGGATAATCCTCTATATTCTAAATTCTCTTTTTTGCTGGCTTAGAAAGTTATTGTACTCGAGCCACTATCCTCATTTCTTTCAAAGGCCATTCTCGAAAAGAAGTTCAGCAGATAATTCAAGATTGTGATGTGAAACTCATTTCTGCTAATGAGAGACAAACTGTTATTTCTCTACAGTCTGTCTACTTATCACAATGGAATAATTCAATCAAATTAAAAACATGAAGACATTTTTCATCAAGCCACAATGAACAATAAGCTTAACAGAAAGCACACTGTGCTATAAACAGATAATGCACTGACAAACTTCTCTATAGAAAGAAAAGAACCTCAATTTAACAATTCACACCTCCTTAATAGGCTACATGGTAATAACTCATTCTTCATTTACAAAAAATAAGTAGTAGCTCAAATTTTTGACCTAATCCACTGGGAGCTAAGTCCTTTATATTGTGGACCCAAATTACCAAAATAATTATTTCCTTCATTTTATAGATGGCATTTGGAGGTCCTAAGATTTTACAAGCTAGGCAAGTTCACACAGCTACTAAGTGTCTGGGGTTGAATTTGAATTTAGCTCTGATTCTAAATTCTATTCCATCGTACCATGTCTACTCCATGCTGTTAATTTTGCATCAATCTGAAAAGCTTGAGTTATATTGATCTCTCCCAGCCCAAATGATTCAGCTTACTCTTTTTTTCTGAGTTTTCCTACAAACATGATGCAAAATGCAAGACACAGAGAACCCCAAGCTCGAGTAATGTGGGGAACTCTTTGTGCACTCTGAACTACCGATCTACCTTACCATTATATCTAGACCCACACATCTTATAAAAAGCTAACTTATGTCCTGAATACAGTTGCAGCAAATGATTGGAACTCAACTTTCCCTACAAAGAAAGGAAACTTGCTTGCTTCAGGAAGAGACCCATTCTCCTTCAAGAGAACTTAGTAAAAATAAGCCAGAGATTGATTTGTAACAACTTTGTTTTAATGATGGAATTGCCTCCTGTCTTCTATTCAGTAATTCTGTGAATTTAACATACTGGGAAATCTTTGCTGAGTACTGCACTTTATCTTTCTTGCTCCTGTTTGACGTAAGGTATGGAGACTAGATGTACTCGTATCAGTCACTGTCTTAGTCTGTTTTGTGTTGCTATAACAGAATACCGGAGACTGGGTAATCTGTAAACAATAGAAATTTTTTTGACTTATGATTCTGGAAACTGGGAAGTTCAAGAGCATGGAGCTGGCATCTGGTGAAAGCCTTCATGCTGTTTTATCATCCCGTGGTAGAAGGTGGAAGGGCAAGGGAGCCTGACAGCAAGAGCGAGCAAGGGGTGCTGAACTTGCTTTTATACCAACCTCCTTCTGCAATAACGATATTCATCCATTCATGAGGGCAGAGACCTTGTGAACTAATCACCTCTCATTAGGCCCCACTTCCTAACACTGTTGCCTTGGGGATTAAGTTTCCAATGCATGAACTTTGGGGAACGCATTCAAACCACAGCAGTCACCTTCTCACTTGCTAGCCATAATTTTTGAAATTCTATCTTGGTAAGATTGAAATGGAAGCTGGCAATTTTACCATCCATAGAATGAATATCCAATTACTGGTGGACCAGCCTCTGTAAGAGATGTTAAAACACCTCCCAAGTAATGTAACATCACTAAAGATGTAATGAGAGGCATAACTTGTAAGGAATACTTCGATATGCTACAGTTGACCCTTGAACAATGTAGGGGTTAAGGGTGCTGACACCCCCACCCCTTTAGTTGGAAATCGGCACATAACCTTTGACTCCCCTCAAACTTAAGTTCTTAACCAATACTTAAGTATGTCGTGTGCCCTGAGCCCCTCAAGGTGGGTGGGTGCAGAGCCCGGTGTGGTTACATAAGTAGTGGTTAAGAAAGTACTTAATTGCTTAACTACAGATAGCCTTCTGATTGTCTACTGATAGGTGGGCTACTTAACTCTTCAGCTAAGTATGTTATGCATACCAATAATATTTATAAATATACCAATATATTTATTGAAAAATATCCATATATAAGTGCACTCATGCAGTTTAAACCCATCTTGTTCAAAGGGTTGCTATACTTCAAAAAGAAATGAAAGAATGAATAGGTGGAGCTCAGTAGGTTTTTAGGGCAGTAAAATTATTCTGTATGATACTATCATGGTAGATGTATGACATTAAGCGTTTTTCAAAACCCATAGAGCTGCACAACATGAGAGTTGATCCTAATGTAAACTATAGAGCTTAGTTAAAAATAATGTATCAATATCAGTTCATCAGCCATAACAAGTGTGCTACACAAATGCAAGATGCTTATAAAAGAAACTAAGGTAGGGACAGAGAGGGGGTATATTACTCTGTATTTTCTGCTCAATTTTTCTGTAAACCTATAACTGCTCTAAAATGGTCTATTATTTAAAGCCTACTATTTCACATACCTTGAAAAACAAAACAACAACAACAAAAAACTAAATGAGAAGAGCATGCCTCAGTCATAGTAGAGGCATATTTTAGTAACAACAGATGGCCATTATTCCTAAAGTACCTTCTCAGGAGGATGGGGCTATATTTGCAGGGCTTCTGCTATTTTTCAGGATGGGGTGTTAAATTTGTGGCCATTACTCTGGGCAATTAAGGAGAGAGGATGTTCTGTCTCTAAACACATATTAAAGAATATTGATTTGAAGGGGTACCAAATGCTATGCTCACTTGGCTACATGTTTTGGTCTGGGTGGCTCCAACGCTCTGAAGCTGAGGTGAGTTCTGGCCCATCGGCCTGGATCTTGACTTGACTACCCAAGGGCTCCTTTTGCAAGAGGCTGGTGGGATCCCAGCCCTGTGAACCCTTGTTTGCTGCCCCAATGGCAGCTGCTTTGAGGCAAGAACCCAGGAGGGGGGAGGGGCAGCCTCCTGCCCAGTCTACCCTCTCCTTGCAGGATGCATTGGGGACGCATCTTAGAATGGCTTCACATTGGATCTATATTTTAGCACGGTTTTTAAGAATTAAGTTCCTACGAAGGGTTTCTATATATTTTGTTAGTGAAGGGGGGCCATAAAGGTTAGCATCCTGACATATCTCAATTTGAGATTATATATGTTTAACAGTCCTTAATCACAATGAAGAGTTTCACTCAATCATAGAAAAAATTAAAGAAATAGCTAGCTCTTTGTTTATTCATTGTTTAACATTTCTTTTGTAGCCAAAGCACTTCAAGAATATAAAATTATTCGGTAGATGGCATTAAAGCCATCCTATAAAGTAGGTATGTGTTTGATTAAAAAAAAATTATCTGCCTCCATATCTGTATATAAAAAATACCTAAAACAAGCTAGCAATGTTAAATGCAGGAAGGGCTATTTATTTTTACAATGTTATAGAAAATGGCCTGGATAGAAGTTGCATGATTTATTGTTTCTCATTTCAAAAGTTTAAATTTTTGTAAGCATCAGCAGCGCTTTGCAGGGTTGATCGCTCTCCCCTTTTTACAGTTAATTAAGGCGACCTTTAGCACATCCCTTCCCTACCACTGATCTCTCTTTTCAGTCTCCGCAGCTCATTCCTCCTCATGTTGAGATTGCTCAGTGTCGGCAACCTCAGGACTCAGCCATGGTACCGTTTCTTCACCGCTTTCACCTTCTTGCTTGAAAATTACCTGTTGATTATAATTCTCCTCTCAGAAGAAATACGCTATAAAGGAGCTTTGAACTTAATATGTCAAGAACTGAACTTTTAATTCCCTCTGCTTCTTAAACTTGCTCTCCCTTTGGTAAATGGCAACTCTTTTCTTACAGTGACTTGAACCAAAACCTTGGTCCTCTTACTCAAGTAAAAAAAACCAGGGAGCTTGTAAAAAGCAAACTGGTGTGGTTCCCCTAATGCATCTTTCACTGCTAATTCTCTAGCTTTGTCATGAAGGTTTCAGCTTTCTTTCTTGTCTATTTCTGTCTTTCCTGTAGAACCAGAGCACAGGCCAGGAATGTGGATGGAATTTGGATGGTTGCTAGGTTACTTGGTACATTCTATCCCCTAGTTTGCTGTTTACAGTGAAGGCTCATAAAAGTGTGAGATTTTCAGTAGGAAAAACTCTTTTGAGAGTCATGAAAAATCAAATAGTAAGTGAAAAGTACAAATAAAAATATTTTTTAACATTCTTCATCTTTCCTTCTAGAAAATACATTTCTAAGTATACAAAATAGAATTGAAATTAAAAAAAAAAAAGCTTTCAGAATCTAAGTTTCCAAGTGCGTAGTCTTGGCTATAGACTGAGCCTCAACAAAACTATCACACTGAACATAGACCCTGAGGTATGGCAGATTTCATTTAGATAGAAATTCACGTAAAAGAAAAGGGCTGCTATTTTAATTTTATGACTTTTAGAAACTGTCATTTACCAGTCAATAAATGAAAGAGAATAATTATATTACATACAGAGTGTTTAGAGAAGTGTTTATTCCTTTATAAAAAAATGAAAGTAGCGTTCCTGGATATCAGAGTGCATTATTGCAAGATATTTCCCTGGCCAGTCATGAGTCTCTGGAGTCTTTTCATACAAAGGGTCACTGAAGTTTAAGTTTTCAAAAACTCCTCATCTGATGCACCATTTTCTAGGAGTCTACTGTACCAGGCCCCTTATTCCTAGACACTAATAACATTCTTGTTATCTGGATGTATATGTTTTGTTTCTTAAGTTAGGTAACCTCTTATTTATCAGTCTTATATGCCTTTTCTTGGTATACTGCATCTTCATGACTTAGAGAAACAAAAAGGGAAAAAATGGTGTTTTACAGGTTAACCCAAAAATATAATAGTCCATAAAAATGTTACATGTAGAAATAGTAGTGGCCTTAAACAATATGGCTAAAGAATGCTTTATAAGATCCAGTGATTTCAGATTTCTCTATTGTTTATGCCCGTTGATAAAGCTAGTGGAAGTAAACCAAAGTAATAGGCAAAAATAATATTCACATGTGATGAGTAAAACATAGAGGAAGAGAAATGTCATCTAAACACTCCATCTTGAACTTTTTTCTCAAAATGAGAGTCCAAAGATCAATAAAAGATACATAAACCTAAGTAAATAATCTATAAATTTATGTCAAGTAGATCATGAGGATACTTCAGAAAGTAACGTTATTATTTCAAGGGAAATGGCTTCTTGGAATGGATAACTATTTTTCACATGTTTTCTACATGGGTACATTTAAAATGAGAAACAACTGAATGTGAAAGATACTGTTTTATTGGGTGTGTTTCGCCCTCTGCTAATGTCTTCTTTAGTAGTATCTTATTAGATACTATGGAAAAGAACATAACTTTGAGATCATCTCTGTGATTATTTCAAACAAAATGTAGGTATTGGTGTGTGTCTGTGCAAAGGTGGTATTTCACGAAGGTTAAGAATAAAATAATATAGTTCTGGGCTGAGCCCGTGGCGCACTTGGGAGAGTGCGGCGCTGGGAGCGCAGCAGCGCTCCCGCCACAGGTTCGGATCCTATATAGGGATGGCCGGTGCGCTCACTGGCTGAGCGTGGTGCGGCCAGTCTCAAAAAGGACAAAAAATTAAAAAAAAATTAAAAGAAAATAATATAGTTCTTCAAGACCTATGCCCAACTTCACTGCCTCCAGCTCAACAGTGCTGAAGAAAGCCCATCTCTCTGCAACAGGAGACCCAAAAGTTACCCCCCCCACCAAAGGTCAGATGCATTGCACGCTATAAATATAAAATCTTTTAGGGGCTGGCTGGTTATCTCAGCTGGTTAGAGCATGGTGCTGATAAGCACCAAGTTCTAGCCACCAAAAATAAATAAAATATAAAACTTTTACGTAGCAAAAATACCAAACACCTCATATATATAAATAAATAGACTACAAATATAAAAATGCTTATATAGCAAATCTCCTAAAGCTTTTTGCAAAGCAGTTGACACAAACGCTTAATACTAGTACTATACAAATAGTGCTTGCAGGGCCGGCCCGGTGGTGCACTGGATAGTGCGCCGCTTGGGAAGCGCGGTGGCGCTCCCGCCCGAGGGTTCGGATCCCACATACAGACCGGTTCCCGCTCACTGGCTGAGCGAGGCGCGGGAGCAACACCGAGGGTTGCAATCCCGTTGCCGGTCCCCGGTCCGGTACGGGGGCAACACTGAGGATTGCGATCCGTTGCCGGACACGGAAAAAGACAAAAGACAAAAAACCAACCAACCAACCAAACAAACAAACAAAAACAAATAGTGCTTGCAAACTGGTAAGTAATTGGCAATAAGAATGGTCAAAGGTTATGACTAAATAATTTACAGAAGATTAAATCCAGATGGTCAATAGACACATGACTTGAATGGTATTGATTTATATCAGTGTGGTGGAGTTTCAGGTAAGTTTTATTTTTTTTGGAATACATGATGTAAGACGTGAATTTTGTATAATGAGTTTGTAATATTTAAATTATCAGAGAAAAAAAGTTATTTTTGTTGTGAATGAGAAAAATTATTTTGAGGAGACAAAAATATGCAAGAGTGCATGGAGAGACAGAGAAACTACACCAAAGAACATCAGGGGTCCTCACAGCATGCCAATCAGTTCTCCTGACAGTCCCTAGACCACTGTCAGCAGTTGGTAAAGCCCCAGCTGATTTCCTGTAATGCTCTTATAATATTTTATTCCTGAAATAGTTTATCCCCTGATCACATATGCTGTTCAGCTGCTTCTACAAATTTCTAAATATTTTCCCAAAGAAGTTCAAAGATACCTTGGAAATCTTAATTTATTATCTTCTAGTAATCTATTCTTAAAACATGCTCCTAAAATTATTCCAGCAGTTCCCAGTATGTGTCCTTCACATTGGACCATGGCAGGGAGAGGTGGAGTGTGTACAATGGCAGGTGTGTCCCTGTAAGAGGTTTCTGAATATAGGCACAGACTTTTCTCAGTCAATGAATTCTGGAAGTAAAATTGCTACTGTGTTACTGAGGGTAAGTGTGGGAAGGTGTGAGGAGTGATAGGAGACATCTGGGAGATTTTTTTCTCAGTTAAAATTTTATCTTTCCTTTTACTTACTGTTATTTATTAAATTGAGTTTAATCAATTCAGCTTAATTCAATAAGTATTTATTTAGTAGTTATCATGCCATTAGGATTGTGTTAAGTATAAACAGGGCTTTATAAGTGGTGTGGGGGCATAGCCCTAACACCCATGAAACTTGAACTTATTGGGACAAGACTTGTATACGTGTGACAATTGAAGTCAATGTATAACAGTTCATAACAATTTAAACACCAAGAACTGTGGGTGGAATCATTTTATGACTTAATTCTACAAATCAAGCTCCTCAAGGGGGATTTATTTCCCTCTTGTTTCCTGTACCTGGGATATGTTGTTACCAGAAAATATAGTATTACATGATTAAAAGGAAAAGCAATTTTAAAATTTCAGTCTGGGGCTCTGTCCTTAAGCCCTTTCTCTTCTACATCTTTACTCTAGTTCTTAATCTCTGTGTGTGTGTGTCAATTTTTTTTTTTTTTACCAAATATCGTATGTGCAATAAGTACTTGTTTCATAAATTCTTACTTGACATTAAAGTTTATAGCACATTTGGAAACTAAACAGTTCTAGGATCTAATTAGACATCCTTCATATTTCTTAACTATTGTCGTCTTTGCTTCTTTCTTCTTTCCTTGATTTTTCTTTTCTTATTAATCTTGATATGAAAGATATTAGGATCCTTCTGGTTCATTAATTATCCTTGAGATAGAAACTTTTCTGTCAGTTTATTCTTAACTCGGATTTAGATTTCCCTGCATCAAAAGCTAAAACTTTCTATAGATTTCCCTTAAGCTCCCAATGTTTTGGTTTCCAAATTAATTAATTTGATAGGGTAATCATTTAACAATGTATATCAAATCATCACATTGTACACCTTGAATTATACAATGTTTTTGTCAATTATACCTCAATAAACCTGGAAAAAATTCTAGTCACATTTTTTTCTACGCCTTGCCCCCAAAGAGATATATCTGTATTAGATAATCTAAAATCCCTGAAATTATTGTGTGCTCAAGCACACAGGTCTTTCCTGCTTTATTTTGCATCTGTGTCTGTTCTTTCTGAAGAAAGTTCCTTTAATTTCTAAATATTCTCAGACCAGGAGTTGTTGGCTTGATTTGCCTGCAATTCAGAAGTTACCCAGCTTTTTAGCAAATGTCCCTTGGAAATCAGCCTAGCAACTGAATTCTTCAAAAACTGCCACAGAAGGAGGTAATACATGTTAAAGAAAAATTTAAAGAAAAGATTGGTATGGATCATAAGAGATTAGAGATGGTCTATCAATGATTAGTAAGCTTTGAATAAGTGAGGGGTGAAGGGTGAGAATTCTGGAAAGGTATGGAAACTAAAGGATTTTTCCTTGTCACCCACAGTGATTGATCTCAGTGGATAATCGATCACTTTTTTCTTTTGTTTGTTAATGCTGATGTAGCTTCAGTGAATTGGCACTTGTAACTGGTATCACATGAAATACAGTTCAATGGGTTTCAAAGTCTTTTTTAAAAATGGTGGTAAGTATCATAATACTGTTAGCATCTTTTGTAAAAGAATTAGGACACAGACAGTCATTATAAAGTGACAGATTATTTTGCACATTTGGAAGATTTTATTTAAATACACCAGCACCACCAGTCCCAAGTGCCAAGAGAGAAAGAGTATTCTAAATAAAAGATGAAATTCATTTGCACTATGAGTAAGCCCAGTTACTGGAATCCTTGCCACTGGGGACTCCAGAAGATGGTTAGAAAAGCTAAATAATCTTTAGAATCTGACCTTGGTCAGCAACTGGGAAGTTACAGTAAGAGAATTTTCTAGAAATACATTTGGTGGTAGTCAATGACTCTTATAGGTGAGTAAACACAAGTTTAAAATTAATATGCTCAGAATGGCTAAAGCTAAAATTGTAAAGTAGAATAAGCCTGTTGTTTCTAAGCAACTGAATGAACAAGCACCTAGTAACATCATAAAGTCTTACTATGGCAAGTATATGGTGATTTAATATTTACTGGATTATACTTGATATGAAAATCTTTTGGTAGTTTGTGTGTATGTGTGTGTGTGTGTGTGTATTTAGACCTCAGGTTTAGCAAATGCAGCATCTCCTCCCTTCTTCCAGAAAGCCGGTATCATTTATGTTAATTGCTATCTTTCAAAAGCCTGTGTAGAATGGCAAACATATATTTAGATTTAATTCATAACGGAGCAGCTGACTTCTGACATAGAAATTCAATCTGCTTTAAGAACATTGGAACAATAATGTTGTTCTTAATCACTGACCATAAACACTTATCTAAATTCTTTGTAACTGCTTATCTGCAGACTTTCTTCTTTCATGAAACTTTTTTCCACTCTCTCTGTCCACAGTATATTCACTTTTTTCCCTTTCTTTGTTTTATGGCACTGTGGGATAAAGTTTTGAAAGTCTGCTTTGCCTTTTTGATAAAATTTGGATTATTATGAATCAATTTGTGCTTGCATCTATTACAGGAATAACAGTGGAAAAAGAGACATGGGGGAAATGCTTCTCGATTTTAAGGAGGGGAAGATCTGAAAATGTGAAAGAATGACACAATAGTTAGTGGGTTAGTGGACTTCTATTTCCTGAAGGAAATGATACTGCATTTTTTGAGAGTAGCTAAATTTATGTATACAGGTTGATGAGGACCAGTGTGAAAATCAAGAACTGCTGGTTTAGAGCTCTGAGAAACGTCGAAATGCAGGAATTAAAAAGCCCGCACAATGTGGATTGCTAGTTACATGCTTTTGGAATCCATCTTTATGGGGATTCTGGGAGCTCAGAGACACCTTAGTAGAATTTTTTCTATAGGCTTGAATCTCCCCAGCACTCTGTAGAGGACTTCTTTCACTTACTCACTGGAAACAATGGGATTGGTGAATTGTGATTCTTGCCTGTCACTTATACCCAGGTGTCTGTGCAACTTCCCTAAGATACAGTTACATATATCACAACAAATGAACCATGTAATATTTAGAAAATCTTTGGCTGTGGCTTGTGAGGCAGTCTGTGTAATATTTGTGTGTCTTGTAGCAGTGACTTGGGTAAAGAATGAAGGTAAGTGTAGGGATCAATTTGACTCTTTTGTCTTATACACAGAAATGTCCATCTTGAAACCATACCTAGCTCAGATATGGGAGTCATCTGTGATTTGGGCAAGAAATTAAAATGGTGGTTTTCTCAGGTAACAAGTAAGTTAAGTAATTCCCTCTGCATCCTCTCTTTTTATATGATAAGTTTAAAAGCTATAGGCTGATGGAAACGATACATGTGAGCACTCTTTGTTACACCTCCATGTTTAGCTCCAAGTCCAAGGAAGCTTGTCCAGTTGGCTTTTCTTCCCATTCTGACACCTGTGGAGATGCATGAAGCCCCAAGGGAGGGAATCATAAATCTCTCTAGGATTTGTCCTGGAAACTCAACTTCTTTAACAAGTACTGCCATCACCAATTAATGTAATACTTTAAATTAAATATTGTTTTGCATTTTTCTCTTACTGTTTCAAATGTATTAAGGTGGTTTCTCCAAATTGTTTTCAAGACATGTAATTATAAAGCATTATAACATTCTTAAAATTGAAGCATGCAATACATAAATGTTGCCCATTCAAAGTAATCTCCTTGGGAACTGCACCTGTATCTTGAACATGCAACCTACCAAGATTGAAGACAGCAGAAAAGATACTATAGAGGCAGGCAGAGCTGTACAGTCATTACCATTTTATAAAGCTTGTTCCTTAGTAATTTTATTTTATTTTATCTAAAATTTAGTATAAAATTTTTTGGTCCTTGTTCAATCATAAAAGTGAAAGATTGTTGTATTAGTCTGTTTTCTGTTGCTTATAAAGAAATACCTGAAACTGGATAATTTATAAAGAAATAGAATTTGTTTCTTACAGTTTTGGAGGCTGGGAAGTCCTCAGTCCAGGGGGCCACATCTGGTGAGGGCCTTCTTCTGAATGGGAACTCTCTACAGGGTCCTGTGGCAAGGCAGACAATCACATGGTGAGGATGGCTTCAACGAGAGCTCTCTCATGTGCTGTCCTTATAAAGCCACCAGTCCACACCCATGATAACTCATTACTCCATGAATGGATTAATCCATTCATGAGAGCATAGTTCTCATGATCCAATAATTTCTTAAAGGCCCCACCTTTCAAATGCCATAACAGTTACAATGGGGGTCAAGTTTCCAACACATGAACTTTTAGGGGACACATTTGGCTCATAGCAATGACTCCTATGGAAAATTTGGAAAATATGAAAAATTAGAAAGGGAACTATAAAATCGAGCATGGGTGCACCATGCATAAACCACCAGCCTGGTTCTTCCCGACCCCAGTGACTCCATGGAATGGGTCTGGACACTCCCCACACTGCCCCCAACCCAAGCCAGGGTTGGCCAGCCTATTTACAGCCCTGCATCTACCAGTTCTGTGCTAACTGCAGTCATATGTGGGGTGAAGATACAGGAGGGCTAAATACCTGTATGCCAGGTTTAATCAGATAATCAGTAGTGATGCAGTCAAGAGTATGCATTCAACATTAACTGAGTACTTCTATTTTCTAGACACAGTGCGTGGCATGGAGGTGCAATGGGAAATAGGACCATTCTATCTCTCAACTGTCCAACTAGGGAATCGGACACATCCCCATCAACGGGCTACCATAAAGCAGGTGTGATTCAATAAGAGAATATGCAAAGTGCTACAAGAGTCCAAAGACAGAGAATTTCAGAGAAGTGGCACTTAGGCTGGATCTTGAGAGATCAAAGCAATAAAATTTCCCCAGGTCTATCAGCAGTTCAAATCTCAACTTTAACATAAGGATACAGATAATGAGATTCTCCTCAAAGGCAGAGCCAGAATTATTCAC
>NW_007731024.1:215312-219576 GCF_000696425.1 Galeopterus variegatus | reverse complement strand
ACTTTAACATAAGGATACAGATAATGAGATTCTCCTCAAAGGCAGAGCCAGAATTATTCACGTCTTTAAAGGACCAAACATATCCTTGGTGTGGTTCTGTGGCCTGTAATCATAGTAATAAAAATGTATGATCATTTATTTTTAAAAAAATGAAGTAGTAAAGCAAAAGCTCTGAGTCTTATCAAAGACTTCCATGTAGTGACATTTCTTCAATGGTAAAATAGCCTAAGATTTCTATAATAGATTCTGCCAAATGGTTCGCTGAATCAATTTTCCTAGTGCACAAATGAAAAATGTGTTTATAAGAACTGTGAGCATCTCCAATACTGGCACAACTCTGTAGATAAAACCACAAGACTTTTGAATTCTGTAATGAGTTATGAGGCCAGCCAGTCGTCTGGGAACAAAATGTACTGCCCTGTCACTTGCTGAGTGGACCTGAATGGGATTGATGTTCCATCATACATCTGACTCTCCTAGTATATACAGATCTAGACTCAATTATGGAACTGACATATCCAGTTTGTCTCAAATTCTTTGAGAATATCAAGAATAACAAAGTCTGGGTTACTTCTCACCTTATGCATTGGAATTCTGTTACATTCTTGATATTCTTCTAGAAGCCAGCAGTGCGACTCAGAGGTTGTTGGAAAATTATCTAGTATTACTGACTACCCCCAGATTGAATCAATTGCCCCTTCCTCTGAATTCTTATAACTATCACTCTCTGGGTGATTCATTTAGTTAATGCAATCCTTTGTATATTTCAATATACTTTTCAGTTATATGAACACTTAGTTAGGTCCTATTACATAAGATTCCTTGTTTATGCTTCATGTGGATGAAAAAGTTATGGTTACCTTGACACTCAAGATCTCAGTATTATACTTTCTAAAATGCCCCTTGCTTGTGGCCTTACAGTTTAAAACATGTTTAGTGTTANATTATACTTTCTAAAATGCCCCTTGCTTGTGGCCTTACAGTTTAAAACATGTTTAGTGTTATTTTAAGTGTTGCTATTGGGAGAGTCTCAGAGGGGTTTTAAAACCATGTTAGAAGAGGTCTAAACCCTAAATGTTATTTGGGTTGCTGGCCCATGGGAGAGCTTAGGATAAAGGCACCCAAAGTGACGTGAGAGTAGTAAACACCTTGATGCTGGCACTNGAGCTTAGGATAAAGGCACCCAAAGTGACGTGAGAGTAGTAAACACCTTGATGCTGGCACTGAAAATAGAGTCAAAGGGCATTTCTTTATAAATTACCCAGTTTCAGGTATTTTGATATAAATAACGTAAAATGGACTAATACAGATTAGAAGGGCACTGTATTAGTCCATTTTACGTTATTTATAACAGAATGCCTGAAACTGGGTAATTTATAAAGAAAGGAAATTTATTTCTTTTAGTTCTGGAGGTTGGGAAGTCCGCAGTCCCGGGAGGCACATCTGGTGAGGGCCTTCTTCTGGGTGGTGACTAAGGCAACACAGGATGTCATATGGCAAGAATATGACAAGAGCAAGTGAGCTGACATTCTCATTGCTCTCCTTATAAAGCCATCAGAACCATGCCCGTGATAATTCATTACTTCATAAATGGACTAATCCATTCACAAGGGCACAGTCCTCATGATCCAACCACCTCTCAAAGGCCCCCCCTTTCAAATACCATAATTGGATTTCCCACCTTGTTAACACTGTTACAATGGAGATCAAATTTCCAGTACAAGGACTTTTGGGGGACACACTTGACCTATAGCAGGAACCAATGCACACTTGGTGCTCCTCATCAGTGTGCCTAGGACAGGCTGTGCCCACTGAGTAGAGGTTAGGCACACTAACCCTATAGAGGGGAGTTCGCTTCAGGCTAATAGGAGTGAGCGGAATGCACAGCCTCTCTGAGTGCCTCTATTTGCCATTCTGCAGTAGCATAATTCCAGAGCCAAGCTGTAGTTGGGTGAGGGTCAGGGAGGAGGCAGGAAGCAGGCAGCACACAGCTGAAGATGTTCTGAGACAGGGATGAGTGGGGAAGGTTTTTAAGCCATCAGGGACTTAAGAAGCATATGTTCAATTTCTGATATCAGCTCCCACAAGTGAAGAGTTGGGGAGTCCTCACTCCTGTCCTTATAGTAAGAAATAAAGTAGAATAATCTAAAAATCAAGAACTTTTCTTGGCTGATAATAGAACTTAGATTGTAGTGCAAATCACCACCCCGGCATCTGAAGAAATACACAAAATCACAGCTGAGATCAGCTTACCTGGGGTAGAAGCTGCTGGAGCCTCACAGTGGTAGGAACACTTAAATGATAATTTTGACAAATTGGTAGAGGGTAGGCGTGAACTAGTATAAGATTAATAAATTCCCAGGGACCACAGTCTCAAGGTGACTTGCACTTTCATGGATTTTTGCCTCCAGGAATCCCAAATCTCCTCAAATTTCTGGCAGAGAGAGGGGAAAATTGTTCACTTTGAAATATACTCAGCTCGTTCTCCATAACAAAGACTACTGTTTAGGGAAAAAGACTTTATCAGAGCCTATCCACACTGGGGGAAAGGGCAATCGTCCAACTCCAGTACCCTCTAGCTTTGTTTTAACTAACGGTAGAAAGATAAAATTTAAGAAACACTTGTGAAGGTCATATTCCAGGGATGCAGCCCACTAAAAGACTGACATTTAATCATAATATTATATAATGCTTGTTTTCTCCCACATTTTACCACCACATCAACAGGGTTCCAAAATAATAACAGTGGATTACAGCTGAAAGAGCTGCAAGACACTGACTCTACTTAAGAAGGAGTCCTTAGGGAAACCCAAAGACAACAAGGGAGACAAAAACAAGGATGCTAGAGAAAATTGAAGCCTCAGTATCCACAGCTACAGAAAAAACACAGTCCAACTTCTAGCCAGATTAGCATAAAACCTCACAGTAAAGACCTATTTACCTCAGTACCTATTCCCCAGCACATTGTGTCTAGCTTTCAACAAAAATGAAAAATTACAAGGCATGTTATAAAGCAAAAACAAAAACAAAACAAATAAATTTTGAAGTGACAAAACAAGCATCAGAACCAGACTGGATATGACACAAATTGTGGAATTATCAGACAGAGAATTTAAAATAACAGCAGTTAATATGATAAGACTCAAATAAAATCAGTGAACAACATACAAGAATAGATGGATCTAATGTCAGCATAGAAGTAAAAACTAAAAAAGAGTGAAAAGGAAATGCTTGGAATAAATAAACACTGTAAGAAAAACGAAGCATGCCTTTGATGGGGCTATAAGTAGACTGAACATGACCAAGGAAGGAATCAGTGAGCTTGAATATATACCAATAGAAACTTCCCAAACTGAAATGCAAAGAGAAAAGAGAAAGGGAAACATGAATAGAATATCCAAGAACTTCAGAACAATTTCAAAAGTTTTAACATATTCATAATTGAACTATCAGAAGAAGAAAGAGAGAACAAAGAAGAAATTTTGAAGTAATGATGGCTGAGGATTTTTCAAAATTAAGGATATACACCAAACCACAGATCTAGGAAGCTCAGCAAACACCGAGAAGGATAAATACGAAAAAAATCTACACCTGGGCATATTACATTCTAACTGCAGAAAACCAAAGACAAAGAGAAAATCATGAAAGACATCAGAGGAAAAAGAACTACTTTGCTTATGGAGAAATAAGGATGATAATCACCTAAGACTTCTTGTCAGAAACCATGCAAGCAAGAAGAAAGTGAAGTGAAATATTTAAAGTTTTGAAAGAAAAACACCACCAACCTAGAATTCTGTATCCAGTGAAATTATTGTTCAAATAAAGATGGTTTCAGATAAATAAAAACTGAGGAATTCATCTCTAGTAGATCAGGCCTGCAAGAAATCTTAAAAGTTTTTCAGGAAGAAGGTAAAAAATGCAGGACAAAAATTTAGATCTACCTAAAGGAGGAGCACAAAAGAAGGAATAAATGAAGATAAAATAAACATCATTCACTTTTCTTACTTTTAATTGATCTAAAAGATAACTGTTTGTTTAGAGTAATACAGTAATAATGCATTGAGTAATTATAGGATATATAAATAAAATGAATAACAGCAATGTTATTAAGGGATAGGAAATGGGAATTAGGAATTCTTTGCTCTCAGATACCTGCAATAGTTGTGAAGTGGTACAGTGTTATTTGAAAGTGGACTTAAATTTGCTGTAAATGTGCACTGCAAACTCTAGGGAAACGACTGAAAAATTAAAAGGAAAAAGAAGA
>NW_007731024.1:214018-215182 GCF_000696425.1 Galeopterus variegatus | reverse complement strand
GAGTAATTATAGGATATATAAATAAAATGAATAACAGCAATGTTATTAAGGGATAGGAAATCGGAATTAGGAATTCTTTGCTCTCAGATACCTGCAATAGTTGTGAAGTGGTACAGTGTTATTTGAAAGTGGACTTAAATTCGCTGTAAATGTGCACTGCAAACTCTAGGGAAACGACTGAAAAATTAAAAGGAAAAAGAAGAAAAAAATCAAGAAGTGTTAAGTTGGGGTTTTCTTTGTTCCTGGCTGGTATACAGATTTCTTGAGCAATATTCTGACCCCATGCTATCTGAATGACTTGGTCGAAGCGCTTTAATTCTTTAAAAATCATTAATAATCAAGAGAATGGAAGACAACCTATGGAATGGGAGAAAATATTTGCAAACTAAACATCTGACAAGGGTTTAATATCCAGATTATACAAAGAACTCAAACAACTATACAGTAAAAAACAAATATCAAATTAAAAACTGGGCAAAGGAGATGAATAGACATTCTTCAAAGGAAGACATAAGAATAGCTAAGAAGTACGTGAAAAATGCTCAACATAGCTAGTCATCAGAGAAATGCAAATCAAAGTTACATTGAGATATCATCTCACCCCAGTTAGACTGGCCATCATTAAAAAGACAGAGAATAACAAATGCTGGTGAGGATGCGGGGAAAGGGGAACTCTTGGGCACTGTTGGTGGGACTGTAAATTAGCACAGCCACTATGGAAAACAGTTTGGAGTTTCCTCAAACAACTACAGATAGAACTACCGTATGATCCAGCAATCCCACTACTGGGTATATATCCAAAGGAATGGAAGTCATCATGTCAAAGGGATACCTGCATTCCCATGTTCATCACAGATCTATTTACAGTAGCCAAAATATGGAACCAACCTAAGTGTCCTTTGACAGATGACTGGATAAGGAAAATGTGGTATATATACACAATGGAGTACTACTCAACCACAGAATAGAATGAAATTCTGCCATTTGCAGCACATGGATGAGTCTGGAGAAAATTATGTCAAGTGAAATAAGCCAGACAAGAGAGAGAAATACTACATGTTCTCACTTACAACTGGGTGCTAAGAAAGAAGGGGAGAGAGGGGGAGAGGAGAGAGAAAGAGAGAGAGAGAGAGAGAGAGAGAGAGAGAGAGAGAGAGAGAGAGA
>NW_007731024.1:210295-213276 GCF_000696425.1 Galeopterus variegatus | reverse complement strand
AGAGAGAGAGAGAGAGAGAGAGAGAGAGAGAGAGAGAGAGAGAGAGAGAGAGAGAAAAGAAAGAGCAAGAAAAGACCACAACAATTCATTGAACTTTCAGAGGAGAGAACAAACCTAAGGTTACTAGACATGGGGGGTAGTGAGGGAGGGGAGTTGGGGAGGGACAGATCGGGTAAAGGACATAAAGAAAAATCATGATTTGTAATAATGAATATGCTAATAATAATTTTAAAAATAAAAAACCAAAACATTAAATCATTAAATAAATTGTGTTTGTTGAAAAGAGGCATTTAAACACCTGCTTTAAAATAAACTTTCAGTACTTCAAAGAGTTACCCCCATCCCACTAATTTTTGGAGAGTCACTGAGTCCTCGAAAATCATATTAAAGCCCCGAATTTACTCCCCAGTAAAATGCATAAATATACAGTCTTATAAAATGCTGTATGTGATTTCAAGAGGCCCACAAATCTGAATCCATCCACGGATCCTCCAGGGACCTATGAACTCCATGTTTAAAAAGCTTGCACTATATTTTATGCTTTTTTAGTTAAAATGTGAGTATGTATTCTCTCATGCAACCAGAAATGGGAAGAACATACAGATGGTCTGTTCTTTTTGGAGGTCAGCACATGCTCAGGGTCAACCTCTGTTTGCACTGGTCAGTTGCAGTCCACCCACAAGGATGCAGGCAGGCACATGCCACCAAGTGGTCAGGCCAAGGGAAAGTTATTTTTTGTACAGCAAATAACAGTTCTGCTGCCAGAACAAAGAGCATATTAGAAACAGTTCTACTGCCAGAATACACAGTGTATCAGAAGCAGAGAATACACATTTGCAACTTCAAGACACAAAGAAATCTTCAATTTCATTGGTCACCAAACTTTTTAAATCGCACCCCAATCAGTAAAACATTTTTGATCATGTCCGCAATAAATACACATTTATTTAAAAATTGTACCCATACACCCCTTTCATTTTGAGTAATAACTATTAGAAAATCATAGTGCCTATCTTATTTTTTATATAAAAATAAATATCATTAGGAGTTCTAATATTTTCTTCATCCTGCTTAGTGGACTGTCTTGCACACCCACAAAAGTGCATAGATTCTGTTTTAGCGACTGCGGTGTGGCGTTATGTCAAAGTGGGAGCCTGGTAGATGTAGCAACATTAATAAAACAAAGCCCTCCTGGTGGGAAAGCATCCTACAACGTACCTATAGTATTCAAATGGGAAGCTGAGAGAAAGTATCAGAGATAACTTTTTATTTAATTTCCAAAGAAAGCAAACTATCTCTACAGATTTATTTCATTACTTACATTACCTAACGAGCACATTAGCACTTACTACAAAACCAGGCACTGTCTTAAGCACTTTACAAAGACTGGCTCAGTGAATGCTTTTAATACCCCTATAAAGGAAGGACTATTATTGTCCTAATAATATAGTAATAACTTAACATGGTGTTCTTAAATTCATTGAGTTGAAGCCTTACTTCTTGGGGCTTGAATATTGGCTGAAAGAACAGCTGCTGGTCAGTGGGTGCAGCTCCTGGATGCAGGGGGTCCCCCTGCCTGGGGGTGGCTCCCTGCGCCTTTGCAGCTCTCTCGAGCCTGCTTCATGGGACACAATCATACGCTACAGCCTAAGGACCACGCTTCGTCCAGCTCAACAACATCTGAGTTGCTTTTTAATGAATATTAAGGCAGCGATGCCTGCACCTTCCTGCGAGGCATCTGTGCTAATCTGGTTCTTCACTTTGAAGTGTTTAAGCTTGATTTTAAAATAAGGACCTGCACCACAAGGCGTGATTTCATCTAAATTCCTTTTTGTGTTAGTGCAAGAGTCGCTGGAAAAATCTGTTCCTTTTCTTTCCTGTTTTTTTTTTTTTCCCAGAAGGCTTTTCTTTAATATAAAAAGATGTCAAAGGAAGAGAAGATAAGAGTAATGAAACACAGCTGAACAATTCTCATTTTCCCACTGCCACCTCACACAGGTGCCTGAATAGAAGCCAGAATTTCTTGCTTTTCCTTCACTCCCAAAATGCCTGGAAACATCCATTTCTAACTCCACTTGATGGAATCAGTGGCATTAGAAAACTAAATGTCAGTGGAAGGCACTTTGCATATTTTTATACCCTGAGCATTATTTTTTTTTCTCTTTGCCATTTATCCAAAGTCTTCTCTGGCTGTACATCCCCAATTTTTAGCATCCCATTTTAAATGACACACTGGGAGAATTTGTCAACGAATCTGAGACCCTTTGAGTTCTTTAGAGGGCGTAAACACCTGTCTTCCTTATTTTGCTTTATTTTTCTTCCTAGAACTTATCTCTTCCCAGTATATTATATACATATTTTTTGTTTGTTCAAGAGAGCAAAGACTTTATTTTGGTCTCTGTTATATACCCCAAGGCCTGAAACAGTGCCCGGCACAGAATTGTCCTCAGTACATGCGTGTCACATGAATGGATGGATAAGTAAATTTAATAACCAGGACATGAGTTGATTGTGAACACCACCATCTTCCCAGATGTGCCTTGCGGAAAAGCAGAGCCTGGCTCTCAAAGGATTTGACTGAGATTATATGAAGAAAGTGCTGTCGCCTTCACCATGATAGACGTGACGGCGACAGGAAATATGGGGAACTGTTATAATGATTTGTTTCTACTGTGAAAATAGAGGCCTACTGAAAATCTATCAGGAGAACTTAAGAAATGGCATAAATAAGCAGTTATTTTGGCCTCTATTTAAGTAGCAATTTCTAGACACCAGGAATCAAGAATTGAAAGCTTTATAAAATCAAATGTGAATGAGGAATGAAGCAGACTAGTTTGATTTAATTCTTCAGAAATTAATTTTTAAAAAATCATTTGACTCGTTTACATCTTATTGTATATTAGTAGTGTATATATTTTTAGTCCCTTATAAAAGTTATTGTTTTTGATTTGTGTCCATTGCTGTAATGTATATATAGAGAG
>NW_007731024.1:208323-209156 GCF_000696425.1 Galeopterus variegatus | reverse complement strand
TAATAGTTGCACAAATAATTTATTTTCTAAGTTTTTAATACAATCACAAGCCCTATTGTTACCTATGACAGAACAGGCATGACAATAAATTATTGAAATGTTTTCATCACACGTGCTAGTAGCAAAGATAGGATCAAATAAAATCTAGTTTTTTTGTCATATTGATCAGTTAGCTTAGAGGTGAGAAACAGAAGGTATACGTATCCAGGGATCATGTATTAAGTTCACTATTACTGCATAACACAGCACCCCAAGACTCAATGGCTTACACAATTATTTATTAGAATGTACACATTTATGGGTTGACTGGGGATCATCTGATCTAGTGAAGCTTAGTTCATCTCAATTGGCGTGGCTCACTGTGGCTGGGCTCTTTCCTATGTACATTGGATGGCTAACAGTTCTGCTCAGAGCCAGACGTGGTGGGCAGCTCTGCCCTACGTGACTGTCACCCTCCTCCTGGACGAGTGGGCTAGGTCAGGCCTGTCTTTCTCATGATGCTGCAAGCAGAACTCTGCAAGGCCTTTTGAGGCCTAATCTGGAAACTGGCAATTCTACCTCATTCCACTGCCAAAGCAAGTCACAAACCCAATCCAGAAGAGAGGAGTCAGAAAAATCTATTCTGCCTTTTTTCTAGAAGGAATTATAAAATGTGTGGATACAGGAAGGTGTAAGGAATTGAAGGCATTAGTGCAATTTACCATAGGTAGAAAAAGAAGATGCATATTTAAAGCAGTAGGAAATAAATTAGGAAATACTTTTTGAAGAGGAGTGATATGATGAATTAATGATCATCTGCTAACACAATGAGTTATCACAAAGCTTTTATACAG
>NW_007731024.1:204953-207059 GCF_000696425.1 Galeopterus variegatus | reverse complement strand
TTTGTCTCCAGGATAGAAGGCTATATTACTCCTTTTCCTCTGAATGAGTTTTCCCTTGACAAGTTTTCTACGACAATGGTGGCTGTTCAGAAGCTCTGAAGGCTAAGGTGGAACAATTGAAAAGTGGTGTGAATGCTTTCATTGAATTCCTTTCTCTCAAAAGTAAAAGGAAGAATACCCAATGATTTTACAAATTCCTACTATGATCATCTGAACTTTTGAGACCAGAAGGGAAATCTTGATGCTGGTAGCTCCATAGTTTTAATGGACAGCTTTATACTTTAAGCCTCTAGGTATCTGTTGATACATGAAGGTACTTCCAAAAGTTCATGGAAAAATAGAATTGAAAGATAATTTGAATCCATGAACTTTCAAAGTACCCTCATACTATCATGATATAATTATTGTTTTCATTTATTTTGCCAAAACAAATTTTATCAAAAGGAGGAAGACAGAAATGGGGAGCCAATATTCAAGAATACTTCAAAAAGTTAGTGGAAAAATAGACTTGAAAGATAATATGTAACTTTCTATGAACTTTTTGAAGTACCCTTGTCCCTATCAAATAATTAGTGATAGAATAATGTATAAAACTAACAACCATTTGGTGATTATTTAGCAAGTTATCTATTTGATTCTATGAAAAGTAAATCTTTTGCCTTCCATGTAGAAAATTCTAAAGTTACTACACAACTGAGGAAAAAAAGCATTTTTAAAAATCTTAGGTGCATTATTACAATTTTAAAGACCACGTTTTCAGCTATATCATAATGTAATTGAGAGTAATTTGATAAGCATAACTTCCCAATTGGCAGAAAAGAAACAGAGAGAAATCTGTATTAATTATTACTGAAGATAATTCTTCTAAACTCAGCCACAAGGCTTGGATGTTCTCTCAAGAACAGTTCTTACTGTTCCAAATTGCTCATGTCATCACCCAATTAATTATCCAAAGACACATCATTAGTTATTTTCTGGATATGCATCATCTTTCAATTTCTTTTTTTTCAGTTTACGTTTAGAATGGTTATGGTTATTAGCTTATCAATATTTGTCACTATTTAACATGCATGCTATTGTTTTATTGGACCCTAATTCAGTATTGCTTTTGTTCTACAATCTTTTTGAAGATCTGGCTGCAACGGCTAGCCTCAGAACTGCCTGATAAGATTGCACATGTGATGTGATTCCACCACATAAAATTTGTATCTAGCTCTTCTCTTCTGCTGGATCGTAGTGCTTGATATTTTACTTTCAGTAAATAATTCCTTTGGCATAAATCCTTTATTGGCCACCTTTAATATACTGTTGGTGGGACTGTAAATCAGGACAACCACTATGGAAAACAGTATGGAGGTTTCTCAGATGACTACAGATAGATCTTCCATACGATCCAGCAATCCCACTTCTGGGTATATACCCAGAGGAATGGAAATCATCACATTGAAGGGATACCTGCACTCCCATGTTCATCGCAGCTCTGTTTACAATAGCCAAGACATGGAACCAACCTAAAAGTCTATTGATGGATGATTGGATAAGAAAATGTGGTATAAACCATGGAATACTACTTTGCCATAAAAAAGAATGGAATTCTCCCATTTGCAACAACATGGAAGAATTTGGAGAAACTTATGTTGAGTGAAATAAGCAAAGCACAGAGGGATAAATACCACATGTGCTCACTCATATGTGGGAGCTAAGAGAGAAAGAAGGAAGGAAAGAAAGACCATAGTAGTGCACTGGACTTGCAGAGGGAGAGAGCATTCCTTGGGCTACAAAGTGGAGTGGGGGGAAAGAAGAGGGGGAGGGAGGTTGGGGATAAATTGGGTGGGGGACATGGGGTACAAACTCAATTTGTGGTAATGGGTATGCTGCCAGTATGAATCTGGCCCTCACATCACGGGCACAAGGGGTGATAATCAGCTTTGTATCTCATGAATATTCATAATAAAAAATTAATTATGTAACATATCATATCACTAACACTGAGTGTTGATTACTTTCAGATAATGTTTCTCCGCTGCAGTGGAGAACTAACAGAGGAACCAAGTGTTAAAGAGAATTTCTAGGAAAGCAGGGAGGTAAGATTAGGAAACAAGGTTT
>NW_007731024.1:202010-204361 GCF_000696425.1 Galeopterus variegatus | reverse complement strand
GTTGATTACTTTCAGATAATGTTTCTCCGCTGCAGTGGAGAACTAACAGAGGAACCAAGTGTTAAAGAGAATTTCTAGGAAAGCAGGGAGGTAAGATTAGGAAACAAGGTTTTTGAAAAGGATAAAAACATGGGGCAAAGCTAGCTTGCTTTGGAGTTTCACCTACAGCTAATCCATCAGAAAATGTGCCACAAAGCACTGACTGAGGGCCCTGGTGACTCTTGCTCAACCCACAGGTATCCTGTGATGAAATCTCCGCTCCAGCTTCTTATCAGCAAAGCTGGTCTCAGATCTAACGACATAATTAGCAATAAATCGTTCAAGAGCATCATCTTTATTCCTGAAGCTATATTTGATGAAATATATTGTTCTCACTATTCAGGTCAATTGTGGACCAAAAGACTAATTTGTTTTTGATTCAGGAAGCCCAGGTTGTTACATAGGCACTTGCTCTTTCAAAGCATGTTAAATGTAATTCATAAAACAGGTATTTCATATGTCGTGTCTATGGGTTTAAGAGTGCGTTTCTCACACTAGATGGCAAGCCTCGTGGAGGACAGGGGCAATGTTTTTTGTTCTCTTTATAACCCTGCCTGGCCCATGGCAGGGGAGCAAACTACAATGGTACTTCAAAAAGTGCATGGAAAGATTTGTACTCTTTTAATTCTATTTTTCCGTGAACTTTCTGAAGTGTCCTTGCATAATTCGTGTAGAGAGAAATAAAGGTTTGAATTGATGTTAGCAGGTCTGGAGGGCATCGTAAGATGGTATCATATATTATTGGTATTAATTTCCTATTGCTACTGTAACAAATTACCACAAACTCAGTAGTTTAAAACAACATAAATATATTATCTTTTAGTTCTCAAGGTCAAAAGCTCAAATTGTGTGTCAGTAGGCTAAAATCAAGGTGCTGTCAGGTTGCATTACTAATGGAGGCTCTAGAGGAGAATCTGTTTCCTTACCTTTTTCATCTTCAAGAGATTGGGCACATTCCTTGACGTATGGCCCCTCCCTCCAAGTTCAAAGCCAGCATGTAGCACCTTCAAATCTCTCTCTGACCTTGACTCTTCTGCCCCCCTCTTCCATTTCTAAGGACACTTGTGATTACATTGGATGCTCCAGGATAATCTCCCCAATTCAGGGTCAGACAATTAGCAACCTTTGTTCCACATGCAACTTTGATTCTCCTTTGCTATGTAACCTAACATATTTACAGGTTCCGGGGATTATGATTCAGACATCTTTGGGGGGTCGTTATTCTGCCACCACATTGTCTAAATAGCATTTTTTTTTTTTTTTTGAAAAAGGGCTTTCACCTCACCTTGGACTGGATGGCTTAATTTTTTTTTCCATTTGACTATAAACTACATAAAAGTACCTGAATGGCATATAGTTACTTTGGGAATGAGAGCTTAAATGTATAAATGAATTCCATCCAGCTTTCTTTTGGGCAAATTGTTTCCATCTGCTTTATGTCTGTATGAATCATAAGGACTGCTGGAAGAACTCAGAAATCTGGTACAAATGAGAAAACCCCATTTGAAACAAGTGTGAGCTTTGAAAATAAACCACCATTGTGTTTGGATAATAGCACATTAACGAAGGTTAATTTTATTTAAATCTCAGCACATTTTGATTTTCTAGAATGAACTTCAAGCAATTAGAGTCTGTTGGGTAAACTTTTAAAACAAAATCTGAATATATAGTTCTGAGTAATACTGTAAAAATAAATTGCTTTTAAAAAAATTAACATCAGCTTTTAAAATAAAAAAAATAAGAAACTCCTTTAAGCAGATAAGAAACAAATTGATGAACTTAAGAATTTACCAGAGCAACTCAGAACACTCATTTTTAGCTTGGAACTAATGAATGCTAAATTGAGACCATTTCTGGGCAGAAAGAACTTTGTTTTTCTTCTGTGGGAAATGGAAAGGGTGCTAATTAGAAATATGAAACATTATGGCGTAATGAAGCTACTGAATTGCTCCAAATTTGTCCTGAATTTTCTTAGTGTCAGGGCTGTGGTGGTAATTTTATTCTCTATCTTGTGTCCAAGAATCAGCTACCATCTGCCTCAGAGTGAGTTCACCTACACTGGTACTTTTACTACCAATATAATTGCTTATTCATTTAACTAATGGATTCTGTCCTCACTAGAGCCTGTTATATTAAAATTGTCTTTCTGAGTTCCGAAAGAAATATACTGTATTCTAAAAATTTTAAGCTATCTGTTGGATCTTTTCAGACACACACATACATGTGTGTATGAGGCGATGTTCAAAAAGTTCATAGAAGGATTTATATTCTCTCTCTTTTTTTTTTTTTTTTTTTTTTTTTTTTTTTTTTCC
>NW_007731024.1:199229-201553 GCF_000696425.1 Galeopterus variegatus | reverse complement strand
GCGCCGCCGCGCTTCCCAAGCGGCGCACTATCCAGTGCGCCACCGGGCCGGCCCTATATTATCTTTTTATTCCATTTTTCCACAAACTTTTTGAAGTATCTTCATGTATATAACTAATTATATATACATATACACATATAAAAACGTATATAATTAGTTTCTTTTGACTGTGCTTTTTACATGGTTCTGACATTGTTTCCAACATCCTCCTACAACTGGGCCATTTTGGGATCTAGATTAGGTTCCTGAGATCTCATTGGAGCCCTGAGTCCCCATTCAAGTCCCGACAGCTTTCTTCCCCAAAGGATTTCAACTTCGAAATCCTTCTGCTGGTGTTGCATTCCTCCAGCTTGCTCTTTCCTTCGGAAAATTAAGGATTTACCTGCCTGATACTCAGCACCAAGATTGCCCAGAGACTCCTATTCCCACTCTTGTCTCTCCTCTGGATCAGGTGTAAGAGGATTCTCTCCTCCAGGCAGAGAAAGAGATGATAAGCACATGAGTGAGAGAAGACATCCCTGGCCATAATGAGTTTACTTCAGATCACTTCCTTAACCAACAGACTTGCAATCAGCATTTGAACTCTCTGGCTAAATATTTGCTGGGGTTGAGAAGTGCAAAGAAGTGGTGCAGGAGCTATACTGAATTCCAGCTCCTATCCAGCTACATTCTCAGTTTTTCCTTGCTTACCAGTCCCTTATGAGATCAGATGCTTCAGACACTTCCAGGGGGGCATGGCTGATGCCCTTGCCCCCCACCCCACCCCAACCTGGGAACCCGGGGTGCTTCCAGCAGTGGTGGCTGTCACTGAGCTGCATGCAGACGTTGGGAGGGCTTGGCTGAGGCCCTCGGCACCACTCCCCCACCCTGACCCTGGAGCCCGGGGGCTTCTGGTCCTTCTAGGTTTTATAGATGTTCATTGGTAGTGTTAGACATTTACTGGTTAATATCAGAACTTTGTCTCTGATATGAGGGTGTTTTGTTTTTTCTTTCAGTTCTGTGTTGGATTATTCACTGGTCCCACCACTTAAACTCTGCACTGGAACTAATTTGTTGTCTTGGCTTACTTCTAAAATGGGGAATATTTNTCAGTTCTGTGTTGGATTATTCACTGGTCCCACCACTTAAACTCTGCACTGGAACTAATTTGATGTCTTGGCTTACTTCTAAAATGGGGAATATTTCTGTGGGGACCAGTACTTGAGCCCTGTGGTTGAGCTAAACTGCTGCTTTGCTGCTGATTCTCTGGGGAAGGTTTTTTGTGCAGCTCAGGTTTTAATGGTTGACCTTGTAAACACTTCTGGGTCTTGTGAGGTCTGGTGCACCTGGGTTGTGTAGAAACTCGAGTCTGGGCTTGAGTGCTTTCAGCAAACTGCACCCCCTGCAGATCTATATTCCTGACCAGTCTCCACTGAGTGGGCCTGTGCTGATTGGGGGGCAGATCAGCTGTCCATGCTGTGCCCCAGTGTTCCCCTGGTGGGCCAGTTTCCCCCACCCCCTGCACTCCAAACACTTCCATGGGACAGGCCATGTGCTCATCCCTTGCAATGACTCACTGGCCCCTGAGTGGCTCCTTTTTTTAGTTGTTGTGACTCTTCACTCTTATGTGGGTGCAAGAGAACCCTGTTAGTGGTCTTGCTGGCCTGGGGGCCACCAAGGCTCTCTTCTCTCCTGTCACCTCCAAGCAGCTTCACTTGTAGGGCACAGCTACAGTTTTTGCCAGCTCCTGCTCTGTGTGCTCACTAGGGCCAGGCTGTAAGTGGCTGGGGCTCCAAGTGGTTGGAGCGGTCCTTTCTTCTCTTACTGCAGCTTCTCCTCCCTTCACGTACTCTGTAGGTCTCTCTTCCCCTTCCTCTGAGCTCTAGCCAAGATTCCTGCCTTTGGTGGGTGAAGATATATAACAAACCAATACTTTTTAATAGTGTGGTAGAAGGAAATACATGCTGTGGTAAGAAGGAAAAGCTGAGCAGGGTGCGGGGGGAGGGGAATGCCAAGGGGTTGATGGAAGGTTGCAATTTTACATAGGATGGCCAGTGTGCCCAACTGAGGTGGTGCTTGAGCAAAACTTGAAAAAAGTGAGGAGTTTGCTGATTTCTCAGAAATGGCTTCCAGGCAGAGGGAAGAGCCAAAGCAAATGCTCTAAGGCAGGAGCATGCCTGGTGTGCTTGAGGAACACCAAGAAGGCAAGCATAGCCAGAGTGGATTGAATAAGTGGATGAGGAGTCAGGAATGGCCAGACAGGCAGTGGGAAGTCAAGCCATACTGCTGACCATTGTAACAGCTAGACCGTCCATTTGGATAGCATGGGAAGCCATTGTAGAACA
>NW_007731024.1:196792-198315 GCF_000696425.1 Galeopterus variegatus | reverse complement strand
ACTGCTCTGCTGAGTCATGCTACAGATGACAGGGGAAATGCAGTGAAACAGGGAGGTTGGTCAGTGCACACTGCAGTAATCCGGGTGGCTTGGACCATGGCGGTAGGTGTGGAGACCATACCCACTTGCCTCTTCCCTCTCCTCCCCATACTGGGTCACATGATGCCCATCTCCAGCCCCCCAAACCTCCCTCCCCTTCTTTTTCTGGGTCCACATCCCTTTTTCCATTTCTGATCTTTCCCAAATTAAAAAACGACTGTGGTCCTTCCAGTTTGACCCAGACACATATCTCAAAGAATTCCAATATTTCACTCAGTCTTATGATCTTACCTGGCATGATGTTTTCATGATTCTCACTACTACTTTGTCCCCCGAGGACAGGGAGCAGGTCTGGATAACAGCCCAACAACAGGCAGACAAGGTACATGCCCAAAATAATAGGCGACCTGTGGGAGCCATTGCTGTCCCTTGCATGGACCCAAATTGGGACTACCAGGCCAGCCACAGGGACTGGGACCTCTGGGATAATAGGATCACATGCCTACTTCATGGCCTCCAAAAGGCTACTCACAAGTTGGTCAATTATGACAAGCTTAGAGATACCACACAGAGATCCACCGAAAATCCCAGTGAATTCCTAACCCACCTCTCTGAGGCTTTACATAAATACACATGTATAGACCTAAACTCCCCTGCAGGCATGGCCCTCTTACGTTCTCATTTCATTACCAAATGAGCACCTGATATTCAGAAAAAAAACTAAAAAAACTTGAGGATGGTCCAAATATGACCCAATGATACCCCCTCAATGCAGCTTTCAAGGTTTTTAACACTAGGGAGAAGGAGGAGAGGAAGGTTCGATACAAAAGAGATCAGGCCAGATACCAACTCCTGGCTAATGCCATCCGAGGTGCACATACCCCAAAGCTGGTTGCCCACAGGGGCAAGCCACCAGGGAACTGCTTCAAATGCAGTCAACTTGGCCACTGGGTATGGGCTTGTCCTAACCCCAGGCTTCCTTCTGGGCCCTGTCCTCACTGCAGACAGCCAGGTCAATGGGGGGGTTGACTATTCCACTCACCAGAAAGGGAGTGGCCCAGTCCCTAACCCGCAACCTTTAGCTCTGCGGCCATCCCTACTGGAGCTTCTCAGCTTTGCCCAGGAGGAGGACTGATGGTGCCCAGGGCCCCAGGTCCCCACAGAGATCACCACGTGTGAGCCCAGGGTAATTCTCCTCGTAGCTGGTAAGCTGATCTCTTTTGTCATCAATACAGGGGCCACTTACTCTACCCTTCCTGAATATGCAGGAACAACAACCCCATCCTCTATCATAATAGTAGGGGTCATGGGATCAGAATACCACCCATTGATCATTCAACCCCTTTCCTGCACCCTACATCACACCCAATTCACACACAAATTTTTAATANACAGGGGCCACTTACTCTACCCTTCCTGAATATGCAGGAACAACAACCCCATCCTCTATCACAATAGTAGGGGTCATGGGATCAGAATACCAT
>NW_007731024.1:191100-195823 GCF_000696425.1 Galeopterus variegatus | reverse complement strand
TCACAGGATCAGAATACAACCACAGATCACTCAACCCCTTTCCTGCACCCTACATCACACCCAATTCACACACAAATTTTTAATAATGCCTACCCTTACCCTAAACACTTTAACTCCAGCTATAATACTCCTGTTACAGGCCACCCCAGACCTGGCCACTGAGGTTTCCACCTTCCCCTTCCCCTTGGACAAGGTTAATCCCATAGTATGGGACACTTCTTCTCCCTCCATTGCTATGCACTATTCCCCTATCCTTGTTAAGTTGTGGAAGCCCTCTTTGTTCCCTAATGTCCCACAATACCCCATCACTAACAAACTTCTAATAGGCTTAAAATCCATCATACACAATCTCCTTTCTTCTCATCTCTTATGGCCTACCCACTCACCTTTTAATACACCCATCCTTCTGGTTATAATGCCTAATGACTCATATCATTTAGTTCAAGACCTCAGGGCCATTAATGTGGCCATTTTACACATAACCCCAATTGTTTCTAACCCCTATACTCTTATATCCACAATCCCAACAACAACCCATTTCTTCTCTGTACTTGACATCAAAGATGCCTTTTTTTCTATCCCCTTACACCGTTCCTATCAAAACCTGTTCACCTTCACTTGGACTGATCCTGATACATGTTGTTCCCAACAACTCACCTGGACTGTACTACTCAGGGGTTTCGGGATAGTCCCCAGTTCTTCGGCCAGGCCTCAGCTCAAGACTTATCTGAACTTCCTCCAACCTCTAGCACTTTAATACAATATGTGGATGACCTCCTCCTTTGTAGCCACTCCTGTGAGGATTCACAGGCCCACACTGTTGCTCTCCTTAATTTCCTGGCCTCTAGGGGATATTGAGTGTCCCCCAGCAAGACCCAAATTTATTCTCCTTCAGTCACCTATTTGGGAGTCCACCTCACCCCCAACACCAGAGAAATAATGGTGGATCACAAGAGTCTAATTTCTGAACTCCCTACTCCTACCACAAAAGGTGAAATCCTTTCTTTCTTGGGGCTTGCAGGGTATCTTCACCTATAGATTCCTAACTTTGACATGCTAGCAAAATTGCTTTATGAGGCAGCCAAAGGGGATCCTGCCATTCCCTTAGATCCCACAAAGCCTATTCATTCTCACTTCCAGCAATTAAAAGCCACTCTCCTTGCAGCCCCAGATCTATCCCTCCCAAACCTATCTCATCCTTTTAACCTATACATCACTGAAACCCAACGATTGGCAGTTGGGGTTTTGGGACAAGAGGTGGGAGATATCTTCTCCCCTGTTGCATGCCTTTCCAAACAATTGGGCACCACAGCTCCAGGATGGGCTCCCTGTTTACAGGCCTTGGAGGCTGCCACCCTTTTAGAACAAGAAAGCTCTAAACTAACTTTTCACTCGTGTGTGAGCTGCTCCCCACAAACCCACTGGCCTCAGCCTTTTTGAACTTATATATGGTGGGCCCTTCACTCTCACACCTCTCTCTTCCAGCTCATCACCTTTAGGCCAGTGTCTCCCTACTCTTTCACTCATTAGGGATCTCCTTCAGGAACAGGCCAACCCTCTATTACCTTATCCTTTCCCCACCACCCCCTCAGACTTTAAACTGAGCCCAGGACAGCATGTGTATATTAAAAGCTGAATCCCAAAGCCCCTCTCACCATGTTGGGAAGGGCCCTATACAGTACTTCTCACCACCCCCATGGCAGTAAAAGTACTAGGAAAGGCCCCTTAGTATCACTTATCCTTGGCAAAACTAGCACCTGAGACTTTACCCAAAGAATCTGTTAACACCAAGCCAGAGGGTTCCCTCTACTCAACCACCAGCCCAACATCTCCTTATACTTCGTCCACTTTAGGACCCACAAAATTGAAAATCTCCAGGGCCTCCATGCTTCCCCCAATCCCAGAAGAAGGATGATCTTTCTCCTGGTGATTATCCTCTCACTTCTGCAGGTCTGCTTCACGTCCTTCACACAGGAGCTCCTCCAAGACTGGTCCTGACCCATCACCTCCAGTGTTGAAGATATCCTTGAGTGGGTAACTGAATTAGCCTGGCAGGGCACCATCTGCAATTACACCCCCAACGAGGTTACCCTTTTTCCTACTATGCACCCTCTCAACCTCTCAGCCCCTGCTTGCCTTTTCTCTTCCTCTTCCTTCTTTTCCTAGCAGAGACATATGCCACATCCTGTTCACATTGTAAAAGAAAGGTTTTGGTGGGTGGAAGGACACTTTCCAACCTCCCAGGTCTGCCACCCAGAATCTTCAGGGGAACCCTACAGGACACATTCACACCACTGACATACGTTCCCACAACATGCTATGACCACACAACTGCCACGTCATGTTCTTTGGATAGCTCTTTCCAAAGGGGATTCTGCTAGAGTCCAGTGCACCTCCCCCCCCCCCGAACAAAAACATTTCTGCTTCACCCAAACCACTCACATAGGTTATATCGATGGGGGAGGATTTCAGGACAAAACACATTGGATCCCTAACCATGATGGGACTTATCTTTCTTCTTGGTCCCTGTCTCTTTTGGTGTTTCTCTAATTTATTATAGGAACATATGCATACTTTCACCAACCAAAAGGTCACCAAATTGTTCCTGGGAGGAGGATATCAGCCTCTGAGAACCATTGACCCTTCCCCAGAAGAATATAGCCTCCTCCCATGAAACCAATACCCTTCCACTTAATTGTTTTACTTGCCAACATAAATCTTTAATTTTTTTTTCATATCTTTGCCCATCTCCAGCAGGAAGTAGCTTCAGAAGAATGAGACCTTCACCTCTTTTCCCTTCTCTCTATGCTTAAAAGGCGGGAATGATGGGTGGATCTTGGACATGACTGGTGCCATCTGGGACGTGACCAGTGTCATCTGACACACACTGAGCACAAAATGGCTGCCAGCCTTTCCCTTACGAGAAACCTTGTGGTTTCTGAGAAATAGAAACTCCTCTACTTCTGCATGCATGCAACCTTCCACCTGATTGCATCAGCCAGCCTTATCTTCCACACCAGCACCAAACCCCTCCCTGATTACATCAGCCTTCCCTACAGTCTATATAAGCTCTCCCACCCCAACGCAGGCTGCTGCTGTCCATTTTGAGTGCAGCCCAGCAGATTCTTTTCCTTTAATAAAGCTTGATTGGTACCTGGCATTCTGGCTCACTTTCTTTCATAGATAAATTTTTAAGATCAGTAAAAATGAATCGGCTCTTTGTTTAGTCTCAGGAAATATGCAGGCACTTTTGAAGACATTGAAATGTCAAAGAGCAATAAGAATTATAGCCACTGGATTAAAATTATGAAAAGATTTTGATTAGTTCTGCTCTCACCTAAGCACATGGACAAAGCAAAGCAGTAGTCTGCCACCTCTCAGAAACAGAAATGTGTGACTTGGATAATACACAGATTGAACAATTGGAATTTTTATAAATATATTTACTAACAAGAAACCCCTTCTGTTACTATTGCTTGATACCAAGGCAACTTTGATTGAGGTACAAGATGTACTGGCTGCCAGTCAGAAACGTGTTGATATGTACTTAATTAAACACATTGAAACTGAAGACATCTCTTGATGGCTTTTGAAATTATGATATTTTGCCATTGCCAATGCATCAGACACAATTGGTTCCCCATGCAACAGTCCCCCTTCTTTGCTAACTGTGAACCAGTTTTGTTCTAATGCTTGCCACCTTGTGCCTCAAGGGAGCTGGGCCTCTCCTCAGCTCTGGAAAATGAATCTTAATTAACACAAGCCAGTAATGGAAGGTCCATTATTCTTTCCAGTGGTTGGTTCATAAAAAGGCAGGCTACAGAATTCTGGCCAATGAGATATAAAGGAAATTCTGTTGGAGAATCTGGGGAGAGATTTTCCATTCTGATGAAAACAGAAATATGTGAAGAGGATCTACCCTTTACTTCCTACCTTTGCATATAATTGTGTGGTGATGTGAGGCTTGGAACTGTGGCAGCTGTTTTGTGACTAAGAGGAGAAAATTAAAAGAAAGCAGAGAAGTTGACCAAGAGCCCTGATATCATCAAACCACTGAATCAACACGGAACCTTCTTCCTCCACAATTCCCCATTGCTTAGGCCACTCAATCAGGTGATTCTGATACTTGCTACCAAAATCTCCCTGACTGATGAATCCAACACCAACCAACATGCCCTAGGACCCTCTGGAAGAGGCCCACAGTAGTGGATTTGGTCTGCGGAAGCTTACTGCATGCAAGGCAGAGAGGAAGGATGGAAGGAGGGGATGAAATGGGCTCCTTTTTTGATAACCCTTAGCCGAGAGACAGCACTAGTCACAGGAAATGTCAGGATCTGCTGCTGCTCCTGTCCCCCACCCTCATGCTCGCTCAGTCCAGTGCACCTGCTTGTATCTCTAGGGAGACTTTGGAAATGACACAAATGAGACCCTGAAGTCACTCCTGTGGCTGGGCCATTGGGCTGGGACAAGGTGTGGTCTACATGGAAGAGGGAACCCACCTGGAGCCCCTGAAACAGCACTTCACCTGAGAAGGCCACGGGCAGGGACCTTGAGGAGGGTGGTGACAGAGAGTCTGTGAATGTGTGGGTGGGGGCTGGGGGTGCACAGCTGGAAATCCAGAACCTGTGGGGCTCGGGGGTGGGGAGAGAGGAGGCAAGTGACCAGCTGGAGGAGGCATGAGAGCCCCAACAATGGAAAGTCTCTAAAAAGTATTATAAAATCC
>NW_007731024.1:186925-190670 GCF_000696425.1 Galeopterus variegatus | reverse complement strand
TTATGCCTTCAGCTTTATTTATTTATTTATTTTTGCTCAGGATTGCTTTGGCTATGTGTGGTCTTTTGTTATTCCACATAAATGTCTGGATAGTTTTTCCATTTCAGAGAAAAATGCCACTGGAATTTTGAAGGGGGTTACATTGAATCTGTAGATCACTTTGGGTAATATGGACATTTTCACAATGTTGATTCTTCTAACCCAAGAGCATGGGATATCTTTCCGTCTTCTTGTATCCTCTTTAATTTCTCTCAACAGTGGTTTGTAGTTTCTTCATAGAGATTTTTCATATCCTTAGATAACTTTGTTCTTAAGTATTTAATTGTTTTGATGGCTATTGTGAATGGGCAAGATTTCTTGATTCTTTTTCTGCATGTTCACTGTTGGAATATGGAAATGCTACTGATTTTTGCGTGTTGATTTTGTATCTTGCAACTTTGCTTAAATCATTTATCAAATCTAAGAGTTTTTTGTAGAGGCTTTAGGCTCTTCAATATATAGGATCATATCATCTGCAAATAGGGACAGTTTGACTTCATCATTTCCAATCTCGATGCCCTTTATTTCCTTCTCTTCTCTGGTTGCTCTGGCTAATACTTCCAACATTATGCTGAATAAAAGTGGTGAGAGTGGGCATTCCTGCTGTACGGCCAAACTTCTCAATATACATTGTAGTTGATTTTCATGTCCCTTTACCCATTCCTCCTTACCCCCGCCCTGTCTCCCGTCCCACTCACTGCGTCATATCTCTTCACTTCTCTTAACAAGTTTAAGGAATTGTTGTGATTGTTGTGTCTTCTTGTCCCCCCTCCCGTTATTTGTTTGTTTGTTTGTTGATTTATTTGTTTATTTATTTATTTATAGCTCCCACAAATAAGGACATGTATTTCTCTTTCTGTGACTGACTTGTTTCACTTAATATAATTTTCTCTAAGTCCATCCATGTTGCTGCAAATGCAAGTATTTCATTCTTTTTTATAGCCAAGTAGTATTCCATTGTGTAGATATATCGCAGTTTCCTTATCCACTCATCTGATGGTGGACATTTGGGCTGGTTCCAACTCTTGGCTATTGCAAGTACTGCTGCAATAAACCTGGGAGTACAGGTATCCCTTTGGCATGATGATTTCCATTCCTCTGGGTATATTCCCAGCAGTGGAATAAGCTGGGTCATATGGTAGATCTATCTGTAACTGTTTGAGGAATCTCTGTACCATTTTCCATAAAGGCTGCACCATTTTGCAGTCCCACCAACAGTGTATGACAGCTCCTTTTTCTCCATAACCTTACCAGCTTTTATCATTCTTAGTCTTTTGGATATTAGCCGTGCTAATTGGAGTGAGATGATATCTCAAAGTGGTTTTGATTTGTATTTCCCAAATGTTGAGTGAGGTTGAGCATTTTTTCATGTGTCTGTTGGCCATTTGTATATCTCCCTTTGAGAAATGCCCATTCAGCTCCTTTGCTCATTTTTTAAATTGGGTTACTTGTTTTCATGCTGTAAAGTTGTTTGATTTCCTTGTATAATCTGGATATTAATCCTTTGTCAGATGTATCTTTCGCAAATACTTTCTCCCACTCTGTTGGTTGTCTTTTTGCTCTGTTGACTGTTTCTTTTCCTGTGCAGAATCTTTTTAGTTTGATATAATCCCATTTGTGTATTTTTCCTTTGGTTGCCTGTGCTTTTGAGGTCATATTCATGAAGTCTGTACTCACTCTTACTTCCTGTAGTGTTTCCCCTATGTTTTCTTCAAGGATATTTATTGCTTCAGGATGTATATTTAATTTTTTAATCCATTTTGAGTTGGCTTTGGCAAATGGTGAGAGGTATGGGTCTAGTTTCGTTCTCCTACATATGAATATCCAGTTTTCCCAGCATGATTTGCTGAAGAGGCAGTCTCTTCCCCAGTGTGTAGACTTGGTGCCTTTGTCAAAGATCAGATGGCTGTAGGTGTATGGGTTAATTTCTGGGTTCTCTATTCTATTCCATTGATCCATGTGTCTGTTTTTATGCTAGTACCATGCAGTTTTGGTTATTATAGCTTTGTAGTATGGCTTAAAGTCAGGTAGTGTTATGCCTTCAGCTTTATTTATTTATTTATTTTTGCTCAGGATTGCTTTGGCTATGTGTGGTCTTTTGTTATTCCACATAAATGTCTGGATAGTTTTTCCATTTCAGAGAAAAATGCCACTGGAATTTTGAAGGGGGTTACATTGAATCTGTAGATCACTTTGGGTAATATGGACATTTTCACAATGTTGATTCTTCTAACCCAAGAGCATGGGATATCTTTCCGTCTTCTTGTATCCTCTTTAATTTCTCTCAACAGTGGTTTGTAGTTTCTTCATAGAGATTTTTCATATCCTTAGATAACTTTGTTCTTAAGTATTTAATTGTTTTGATGGCTATTGTGAATGGGCAAGCTTTCTTGATTCTTTTTCTGCATGTTCACTGTTGGAATATGGAAATGCTACTGATTTTTGCGTGTTGATTTTGTATCTTGCAACTTTGCTTAAATCATTTATCAAATCTAAGAGTTTTTTGTAGAGGCTTTAGGCTCTTCAATATATAGGATCATATCATCTGCAAATAGGGACAGTTTGACTTCATCATTTCCAATCTCGATGCCCTTTATTTCCTTCTCTTCTCTGGTTGCTCTGGCTAATACTTCCAACATTATGCTGAATAAAAGTGGTGAGAGTGGGCATTCTTGTCTAGTTCCTGTTCCTAAGGGGAAAAGCTTCCAGCTTTTCCTTATTCAGGATGGTATTGGCAGTGGGCTTATCATATATGGCTTTAATTGTGTTGAGATACTTTCCATCTATACCTAACTTGTAGAGAGTCTCAAAAACCATTTTATCATTTCTATAGATGCTGAAAAAGCATCTGCCCCCTTTTCCTACACTTTCGTAACTGCTGGAACCCCTTTAACCTGCCTTCTAGAATTTACACTCTTTCACCCTTAAGTCTGCTGTAGCTTTTTCCTCTTAGAAAATATCCTTCTTCTTTTCTTTTTTTTAAATATCAAATTGAAACCTGCCTTTCTCCTATAGGTACTGTTTGTCCTGCAGTCCTCTAAAGTATGGTCAGTTTTCTGTGTCATGCCATTTGGACCATTGGACTTGAGATGAGGCAGGTATCCTCCATGTTCCTCACTTCAGCTGCCAAGCCACCATTGCTTCCTCCTTCCTAACCCCCCCATCATTGAAGGGACTCCTTCAGACTATATTCCCACTAACCTGCTGTGTTTCATTTGTCCATAGGGTCCTGGGTCAGTCTCCTTCATTCATTGAAAGTTTTAGCTCATGAGCATTGCCATTTTCTTTTCCCTATTTTACTATTATAATGGACAGTAATTTCAGTTTCCAAGTAGAGGATCATTCTACTAATTTATCTTCTCACTTCCTTCTCCTCTGCTCCCCCAAGGATTTTGTTCTGTTTTGTCAGGTCTGCTGCCGGTCAACCCGAATATCCCTAGCCTCGTTCCTTTTGGTGGGTGAGCGAATGGCCCAGATTCCTCTTTCCCTCTGGTCCCCATTGGGAGGAGATGGTGGAAGAGAGCCATGAAGAAAGGTGAGCACAGCCACCGCCCCCAACCAGCCTGTTAAAGGACATTCAGACATGGTGGGGGTTCTGTCGAGCAGTTCCGTTTATTATCACACAAGCACTTGCTTTTATAGGGACATGGGGAGGGGAGGTTTTAACATAATACTATCAGCTTAAAGGTCAAGAGCATGCATCCTG
>NW_007731024.1:183105-186055 GCF_000696425.1 Galeopterus variegatus | reverse complement strand
ATAATGGCGCTGCTTGTAATGTCACTTAAGGTGGCATTAGTTTTTAAGGCCCGACACTGTTTTTCCTCAATAATACAATCCCATGTACATACCAACATCTTGTCACCACTAGTAACTCTCTCATTTTTTAACCTCAGTTTTAAGCATCTAGCTTTCTAACTGCCACCATCTATTTTTTCCAGTTCACTCTAGCCAAAATTTTAACAATTCTTTGGCCCCTAGAATTGTTAGTATCCTCTAATTCTGACACATTTTTGCTGTCCCTTAGCCCATTCATTTCCTCACTTATCTTCTCACTCAGCTTAGATTCAGAGCCCATTACTATAAATGCTCCTTCACATACACTCTCCACTTTCCTATGGCTCCCTCTCCTTTATGTACATGACTGCAAATCCCCTGTTTTGGATAAATTCAATTCTTTGCTCCAGTTCCTGAAGGGAGCCAATGTAGTTGAAGAGGAGACCACAATCATGCTGACATTGAATTAACTTCAAGGAGTCCTTCATGTTCCTGTAATCTTACTACATTTCTTTAGTCTATTTATACCCCAGCACTTCTAGAATTCCATTTAATTCACTCATCATTCTCCTCAAACCACCAACAACCTAGTCCACATCTGCATTCCCTTTTGTCCTTATAAAATGTCCCTCTTTATCCCTGCTAATACTTTTGGTCTTGAAGTCTACTTTGCCTGATATTAATATAGTCACAAACCTTTGTTGTGTTATAATTTGTATGGCATATTTTTCCCATCCTTTTACTCTCAATTTATATGTCTGTGTATACAAAAGTACTTCTGCTATAAAGATCATATATTTTGTGCTTGCTTTTTAAATTCAGTCTGATAATCTCTACTTATTTAATGTTTTTAGTCTATTTATATTGTAATAACTGATTTAGGAGATTTTATTTAGACATTTGTTTTTTGTTTGATATGTTCTATGTTCCATTGCTCCTCCTTTCCTGTCCTTTTTCGATCAATTGAGTAGCCCGTTAATATTCCACGTTACATCCTCTATTGGCCCTTTGACTATAGCTCTTTGCATTATTTTTTAGTGTTTGCTGTATGAATTACAATATGCATTCTTAATTTATCACACTCAACTTTGAATTAATATTATATCCCTACATGAATAACTTAGAAACCTTATTACTGTATAATCCCATTTACTCCACACCCATCCCTTGTGCTACTCTTTTCACATATTTTACTTCTATATATGTTATAAATAACATGATACATCACTATAACCTTTACTTCAAACAACCAACTATCTTTTAAAGAAATTAAGAAAATAAAAAATAGCATTTTGTATGTAACCATATACTTGTCACTTGCCAATGATGTTCTTTATTCCTTCTTGTAGATCTTCATTTCCATCTGGTATAATTTTCCTTTATCATATTAATATGTTGGCAATAAATTATTTCTACTTTCATTTATCTGAAAATGTCTTTATTTTTCATGGATATTTTCACTGGATATAGAATTCTAAGTCACAACTCCTCCCTCCCTTTTCTCCTCTGGAGCTTTAAAGATATTATTACATTTTCTCCTGACTTCCATTGCTTCCAGTGAGAAACCAGATGTTCTCCTTGTCACTGTTCTCTTGTATGTAATGTGCCCCTTTTTCTCTGGCTAACTTTAAGAAGGTCTCTTTATCAGGGCCAGGACTAGGGTGAGGCAAGGGAGACATTTATGGTGCAAAATTTAAGGAGGCACTTATTCTCAGAGTTGTATAAGTGCCTCCTTAAATTTCATGTCCTAGGTACTGCACTGGTGTTGCCTTAATCCCAGCCTAGTATTTATCACTGTTTTTCAGCAGTTTGTGTGCTTAAATGTGATTTTCTTGATATACATCTTGCTTAATGATCACTAAGTTTCTTGGATCTGTGGGTTAATGTTTTTCATCAAATTTAGGAGAATTATGAATCTGTTTCTTCAAATCTTTTTTTTTTTTTTGCTTCATTTCCATTCTCTTTTCTTTTCAGAATTCCAATTGCATGTGTGTTATATCACTTAATATTGTTCCACATGTCACTGAGGTCTTCTTTATTTATTTTCAATCTTATTTCCTTCTCTCTGATTCTGTTTGAATAATTTCTATTGATCTGTCTTCAAGTTCACTGACTCTTTTTTCTTCCATTGAAACTGTTCTTGTCATAATTACCAATGACCTCTGTGTTATAGGTCTTCATTTTATTTGACATAGCTAATCACTTCTTCATTGAAATGTGTTACTTGCCCTTCTGGAAACCACTTCCTCTTGCTTTTTTTTTCTTTCTTTCTTATTTTCCATCAAAAGTTATTCTTTTAATCTTCTTTATTGGTATCGCCTCATGTTATTTCCCATGTTAGTTATACCAATGCTCAATATCAAACCTCTTCTTTTTTCCATAGGCAGTAATTCCTTCATAGGTTGTCTGATTTGGTTTTATGACTATAGTTATCTTCTATTTGTTAATTGTGCTATATATGCTTTCAAATTTATTTCTCTAGCAAGGATTTCTTCCTTTAACTCTAGACTTGTGTACACAACTGTTTTCTTGACATCTTCCGTTGGAAGTCTAATATGCATCTCAAATTTAAAATGTTCACAATTGCATTCTTGACTCTTACCCAGCAAATCTGCTCTTTTTTGGTTTTTCTCATCTAAATAAATGACTTGGGATTATCTTTGATTGCTTCCTTTTTCTCATACCCCATATCCAATTCATCAATAAATCACGTTGGCTCTACTCTCAAAATATATCCTGAATCTAATAATTTTTCACCTACTTTATACTACTATCCTTACCTAAGCCTATGTCATCTCTTACTGAGATTATTTCAATAATCTCCCAACTGGTCTACCTGTTTCCTTCTACCAAAAATCGGTTTTCCCTTCCACTAAAGCCTATTCCTAACATAGCTTTTGGATTGGTCCCTACAAAATGTAAGTAGATCATG